>NC_142351.1:34882624-35182624 GCF_059441175.1 Urocampus carinirostris | reverse complement strand
TGTACGATGTCACTCAAATGCATCGTTCGATCATTCGGAAGGTTAAAGTCTTGGGATTCAAGAAATGCCACACATTCCTTAGTTTCTATTTTCTTTTTCGCTCGCAACTTTACCGTGCATATGACAATAAACTCTTGGAATTGACTTGAATTTAAAAATAGACACTCCATTCCATCCATTATCTGCACCGCTTATCACAGAAACATCGAGTTCAGTCTGAAACAAGATACAGGGACAATATAAAACCCGGAGTAGCTCACCGAAGTCGTTGTGTTCATAATAATGTGCAGCCAATGTCCTCTTATATCCGTGAGTGCAGTAAATCCAGGAGAATAAAATATTTACGAATACAGAATAGAAAAAAATGCTTTCTGTGGGCCGTCAGCCACGTGCTATACGCATTCATCTTTTTCGGCCAATTGCAGCCTTTGTTTTGCTGTTCAAGCCAATGCCAGCCTGTAAATGATAAAAAGGATCCGCCCCTCGACCTCCGAATAACTTTAGCCAATAGTGATCGATTCAAATGATGATTGACACATTGGTTAGCCAATGAAACGCCGGTAAATAAATCCCAGCATACACCGCATACTACTTGGCGTTCAGGGGAAAATCTAGTCGGCGGCTGCAAGCTAGTTGGAAAACTTAATGTTGATCCATAAATAAGGCGCACTGTATTATAAGGCGCATGGTCAGCTTTTGAAAAAAATAAAGGCTTTTAGGTGCGCCTTATAGTGCAGAAAATACGGTACTTCACATTTACCCATTCAAGCACAAAAAGACTTCCGAACGTACATTTAAAAAAAGGCAAAACAAAACAAAAAAGACAAAGGACATTGCAAATGGATTACAGTTTGTTCATTGGTTTTGTCAACACTAACCACTATTTCAGTCATCCTGAAAAATGTAAAATCTCCAACATGATTTTCATTGGCCTCTTACTCTGGAAAATTTCATACAATTTGGTCATTTTGATTAACCTTCCTCTAGTGATAACTTTTAGGTAATACGCCATATGTTGGTCGGTGGCAACCAGTGTAATAAATAAGTAGTAAACTACACTGAGAACAATAACGCAGGTTGACCTTGTTGGGCTTCTTTCTCCATTAAAATATTGGTTTTTTTCCTGTTATGGTGTGGGTCTCTGGGCCTTGCTTTCTGCCAGTAGACGCCTACGTTTCAATTAATGGTCAAGTGACCCCATGAGGATTTATAAAAATAACTAAAACTTTTCCTGTTTTCTGTCTATTACTTAGGGGTGTTGGAAGATAATAATTATTTTTGTTATTTATTTTTAATATTGTTAATAATATCCATGATGTTCAGGTCAATTTCGCCGCTAAAAAGATTTTTTTCAACAATTGAACTTTAACATAAATGTAAGACAGAGCTGGCTCTCACTGTGTTGACTGTTGCACTCATAATATAAGTTTTGGCTGTAGTTAGTGTTTAAAATGTATTTATAGCCGGGTCGAAACAGACCATAACATTATAAAAGTAACAATTTCAATTAGAACATTTAACAACTATTTTTTTTTACTTTATTTGCTGAAAAAGTCAAGAAGCCTTGATGCAATAAACAAACGTATGTGGTTTTTGTATGCATTTAAAATGCAAAATGGGTTGGTGACGACCCTAACACAAGAGGAGGAATATGGTGCAGAATCAAACTTTATTTTCCTTTGTAAATAATAGAAAAAATAAAAAAGGTTCCTCCTCTGTGACAATCTGGTATCTTTCCGACCGGGTGCCAGAAGACTTAAGGAGAAAAGTGCACCGCGACGACTCCTCTGTGCGGTATTGGAGTAAGATCAGGAGGCTTGTCCTGCTGCTGGTAACCATAGAAACCCGTACTCTCCGTATCATGCAGGGGAGCATACCCGAACCCAAAAGAACAAAAAGGCCTGGAAAGGGATGAGCGCCGCCAGGCTGTAGTTGCCCGAGACACACCACATGAAGTGGTTCCCCGACCACCCCGGCGGTTATGGGATCCCTGAAAAGTACAAATACATATTCCATCTTTTTTGATCTTTATAAATTGTCCGTCTGACTGAATTTAAATAATCTTACTTGGCCACCACACAAACAGTGGTAGAGGTGTTCCCAAATAAACAAATAAAATGGAAAACTCACCAGTAGGTGGTCTAACACGCAGATTTAGATTGCGCACATCGAATTAACTACTAAAAGTTAAAAAAAAAAAAAAACACACAAAAGAAAACAATTTGACTTTGCTGAAAAAAGCATCGTAGTGAATCTTGGGTATACAACCTGACAAATACCATTTTGTAATAGCTGAATAGACTGCTGGATAGTAATTTCACACACTCAAAAAAAAATCAATCAGAGAACAGAAGGATAATGTAAATATAAGTGAGGTTTTGTAGAAGTCAGGCAAACTATTGAACAACACTGAAGAACCAATTTTAAAGTTCCACATAAAAGTCTTCAAAAGAACGATGAGAGGCAAGAATAATGCAATGCTATTTGTTTATTTATTGACCAAAGTCTAGAGAAGAAAAGGAAATTGATCTCTCTGGGAATACAGGTTTGAAGCGGGGCGTCTTCACAAAAGGAGCATAAATAACAAGAGGCAGACGGAAAGAGTGACAAAAGGACTTGAAAAGCGATGGCTGCTATAAAATGGACTGCTTTGATTATAAACTTGGAAGCGAAAAGAAAAATCAGTGCGCCACCGTCCATATACCGACCCGCACCCAGCCCTCGTTTCCCAGCTGGGTGCTTTGAGTTCCACAATACCGCTCTCTCCTTGGGCATAAAACTGGAAGCGGCAAGATGAGTGTTCAGGTCCTGTGATGTAGCTTTCTGTATGGCACAAATACATTTATTTTTTTTTTTTTTTCAATTTTTATCCGGGCCCCCGATGTCCCCGTCAAAAAGAGTCAAAGGAGGTCAAAGCCGCTGACTGAAAGGGTCAAGGCTCACTCTGAGGTGTACAAAAACAAGAGCCTACAGAGGTCATTTTAAGTACGCTTCCCCCGCGTTTCTGGACCCGTGATCTTTCTCTTTATTCTTAGAGACTGCAAAGTGTCTGAAGGCCACGAGCTGGATAAAAGAAGCTGGAGATTTGACTATTTGATAGCGCATGGCGGAGCAACAAAAGGCCGAACGGAAGAGCGGAAGAAAAGTGAAGTGATAATGGCCATGGGGGACAAAAAGATGCTTGGCAGATAAAGAGAATGGAAAATGAAAAAAAAAAAAAGAAAGCTTTGTGTGTGGCACAGCAGAGGCATCGAATGATGAAGGTACACATGTTACATTTACATTTTAAAGACGGGGACAGCTTGTTGCATGTCAGATGATATTTGCATAATGTTCCAACGCTTTTTTAGGGATGTTTCTATCAGATGTTTAGTAAGGGAATTTGCTCCCAACAAAGCTCTTATATAAGTCTTAGAAGGGATTTGATTGAGTAAGTACCAGGATGATACGTTTTTTGCTTACTACGAAGATATGCATTCTCATCCTAACAAAATGTGAGCTGCAATAGACCACATGCCCTCATCATGTCCACATTTACCATTGGTTGAGAAAAATGCATCAATTTGAGGGAAATAACTGCATTGTTTTATTAATTTCTAGTTATTCAACTGTTATCAAAGCGATGAAAACCAATAAATCTAATTTTGCTTTTATAAAAAAAAAAAGAAGTAGTTTAACACCCTGCTATTTTGCTATTTTCTCCCACTTAGAAATCATGGAGGGGTCTCATTTTTTTTATCGTCGGTGCATGTCCACTGTGAGAGATAAACTAAAAAGAAAAAAAATCAGAAATCATCATCCATGATTTTGTTTAACAATTTACGGTAGCCTTTGTTTGCTATTACAGAGGTCAAACGTTTCCAGTAGTCTTTCACCAGGTGTGCACACACTGCAGGAGGGATCTTTGCCCTCTCCTCCACACAGATTTTCCTTATAGATCAGTCAGGTTTCTGGTCCGTCGCTGAGAAAAACAAAGTTTAAGCTCCCTCCAAAGATTTTCGATTGGGTTCAGGTCTGGAGACTGCCTGGGCCATGCTAAAACCTTGATATGCTTCTTACTGAGCCACTCCTTGGTTTTCCTGGCTATGTGCCACGGGTCGTTGTCATGTTGGAAGACACAGCCACGACCCATATTCAATGCTCTGACTGAAGGAAGGAGGTTGTTCCCCAAAATCTCACAATACACAGACCCAGTTATCCTCTCTTTAATGCAGTGTTCTCGTCCTGTCCCATGTGCAGAAAAACACCCCCAAAGCAAGATGCTACCACCCCCAGAGGGATGGTGTTCTGATTGTACTCTTCATTCTTCTTCCTCAAAACACGCTTCGTCTCATCTGACCACAAAACTTTCTCCCATAACTCCTCTGTATCATACAAATAGTCACATGCAAATTTAAGACGTGCCTTGACATGTGGTGGATTAAGCAGGGGAACCTTTCGTGCCATGCATGATTTTAAATCATGGCGTCTTGGTGTATTACCACTGTAACCTTGGAAACGGTGGTCCCAGCTCTTTTCAGGTCATTGACCAACTCCTGTCATGTAGTCCAGGCTGATTCCTTACCTTTCTTAGAATCATTGAGACCCCACGAGGTGATATCTTGCATAGAGCTCCACTCCGATTGAGACTGACATCACCATGTTTAGCTTCTTCCATTTTCCTATATTAGCTCCAACAGTGGACCTTTTTTCACTTATCTGCTTGGCAATTGCTCCATCGCCCTTTACAGCCTTGTGGAGGTGTACAATTTTGTCTCTGGTGTCTTTGGACAGCTCTTTGGTCTTCGCCTTGTTATTAGTTCAAGTCTTACTGATTATATGGGGTGGACAGGTTTCTATGCAGCTAACGACCTCAAACAAGTGCAACTGTTTGAGGAGCAGTTTCATTTATCAAGGCACTTTAAAAATAACTTATGTGAAATAGTAATTGACCCCTGAAACTTAAAGCCAGTTAAGTCGAGTCGCATTTATTTGTATATTGTAACTTACACATAATGTAATTCCCCAACCGGGATGACCAGGCTGCAACGATTGTTGCAGGGGCATCAACAGACAATACACAGACATCAACATAAAATAAGGTTAAAACAGATTGTCCAGTTGACAGCTTAATGAGGTTAACATCATTCATAAGCTATTGTATACAGTGTTTTTTAAGCCTAATTCTCACATCTGTGCTTCAGTCTGGCACTATTCTCTAAAATAAGGTTGCCATGGCCATCTTGAATGGTCACATAACCTGACAGCATGTGATATAAACGATTTGGAGTCTAGCTGAAAATGACTTAAGGTGTGCGGGCATGGTGCCGTCGGCGTTCTGCAGCCAAAGGCTTCAACTTCAAATTCCCCATGCTAATGGCGTTTAGTGTGTAGAGGGCTTAAGAACAGCATCAGACTGTGGAGCTGAAAGTGCGGCATATTCATTTGCGTGTGAGGCTTCAGACACGTGCAAGGAGAATCTGGAGAGTACATTACACCACCAATTCACATCAGACAATGAAGGACAATGGAGAGCCGTTTGTATGTCCCATCTACCTACCATCTTGATACCCAGGGCCACTTTGAAAAGGTTAAGTTGTGAATTCCCAGCAGGACAACATCGATGCAGGGATCTGTCTCTTAAACTGCTTTAAAGCTGATCATTAAAATGACGCTCATGTGTGGGATTATCAACGACAGAAAGAGCAAAAAGCTTCCATTTCAAATTTTTTTATTTATTATTATTCAGCCAGTATCAACCATCAACGTGATATCTACCCGAAATCATATTGTCACGCGAAGCTATCGACGTGACTCGTCGCCTTCGATCGGCGCCGGGTTTTTAGACCCAACTGCTGTGTTGGGAGTCATTAGGTGACCAAACCCCCCAATTCCAACCCTTAATGCCGAGCGCCAAGCAGGGAGGCAATGGGTACCAATGTTGTAAGTTTTAGGTATGACTCGGCCGAGGCTTGAACCAGTGACCTCCCAGTCTCGGAGCGGGCGCCCTACCATCTAGGCTACCGAGCTGGTCCATAACATAAAATGACATGAAAGACTAATTTAGGCAGTGAAATTACCGAAAACGCAATAGAAGAAATCATCATTCAACCAAATACTTGTGTAACTAATGGAAATATTTGTGCTGCCAGACAGAAGAGATTATAGAATACGGTTATATTTGGATACATTCAATTTCACATTAAAATTTAAATACTTAACAACAGTGATAATAGAGTAATAACATTACATTAAGCAACCCTCCCATATTCTGTCTTATACTCTTTAAATAATCACTCTTTTTATGAACTCCATTCATTGGTGCGCGCATATAGCTCTGCTTTGAATAATACAACACTGCTCCCAAATGAGTAAGGCAAAAAGGAGACAGAAAAAGGATATATTAAACTAAACTTAAAACAAAGTCCATGTTAAAACTAGATGATGGAAAAGAGAGATTCAAACACATTCATTACACATCTTTAAACTTTGTGCTATGGACTCTTGACATATTTCCTCGAAAATTAGGGTATAGATAACTTCCAGCTACATTATATCTAGTGCCACGGCAAGCTTCTTAAATTAGAAACATTCATTTTGAATTAGTTTGAGTCATAAATTCGTCAGTGACAACAAAGCACACTGTAATAGGAAATATCGACTGCATTGTATTTTTATTCTACTACCATATTTTCATGATCACAAGGCATCGTACTAAAAGAAGAAGAATGTTTCTCAGTTATGTTTGTCATTTCTGTATTTAACACCCTAAAAAGGATAATAGTGTCAACTTCAGCTAGTTGCCATGTATTTTTTGAGGGGGAAAAATTGCTTCATTTATACAGTGTGTAGATATAAACCAATAACACATTGGTGTCATTAGATGTATTTTTCTAATTTTCTATACACGTACAGACGCTCCCCCTTCTTACGAACGGACGAGTTGAATTTGTTCATAAGTTGCTTCAGTGCTATATTTTGTACGTAATGTATGTTTAAGGTTTATATAGGTATGTTTAAGGCTTGTGTAGGTAACCTGCATTGTTCTGAAACTGAAAAATAAACGTTTGATAAAATAATATGCTCTATAACGTTACAAAGCAGGCTGAATGACAAAGGACAGTACTGAAAAACAAAGCTACACATTAGCCGTTGACATTCAGTGGTCTGTGAAGCCCTTTGAGACTCTTTGTATAAAGATAAAAAAAGTTACGTTTAACTTACTTTTGGAATAGATAGGCGACTTCCTCCTCCGTGGTAAAAAGTGGACAAAAAAAAGCGACCAAACCATTTCTCAACCCCATCAAGCTTTCTTATTCCACATTCATTTCAAAAGAAACGGCTCGCCTCTTCTTTACATTTCACACGAACTAGGAGGTAGAAGCCGGATTTCTTCTTTGGGGTAGATGCTGGGTGACTTCTCAAAGCGCCACGTGACGGAAAGAAGCTCTACTGTCCTTTACTCGGAAAAGGTAAACACAATACAAAATCTAACTTAGAGCAATATCCGGGTATTTTCCGGCATCCCGAAAAAAATGTTTGTATGTACCGTTTAGCGCAAGTCGAATGGTCGTAAGTAGTGGAGTGTCTGTACTGCAGCACAAAACCCGACAATGAAAGCTTAAGAGTTTATTTTGACATTTAATTTTCTGAGGAACACTGTTGGGTCAGAATCAGGTATCTAAGTTGATGTTCTCAAGGTTCTGCCTGAAACTGAAATACATTAATTTATTAAAATATTGTGCTTATGATAGCAATACCAACATTTGGATAACGAGGATTCTATAAAACATGGCGGTCAATTCATACTTGTATTCCATTTATTAGGGCACAAACACATCAAAACCTATCTGGCCCTAAATAAAATAGTAATTGCTGGCCGAACCTAGAAACGATTTGGGCCACCTTTGGCAGCAATAAAACAATTCGAACATTTATGATAATTAGTAATGAGTTTTTCACAACACTGTGAGGGAATTTTGGCCCACTCTTCTTTGCAAAATTGTTTCAAATATACAATATGGGAGGATTTTCTAGCATGGACTGCCTGTTTAAGGCCACACCACAGCATCTCAGATGGATTTGGATGCGGACTTCGCCACTCCAGTCCAGAACCTTTATTTTGTTGTTTTCTTTTGTTAGAAATTTAGAGGCGGACTTGCTGGTGGGTTTCGGATTGTTGTCCTGCTGCATGATCCAAGAGCACTTGAGTTTGAGGGTAAAAATTGATGGCCGGCCGTTGTCCTTCAAAATATGTTGCTGAACACCAGAATTCATTATTCCACCAACCAAAGCAAGTTTTCCTCAACGCTGCCCAAGACCATTCACTGTTCATTACGCCACTATGAAAAATACACTGGCCAAAAATTGCATCCATTGGAGAGACCCCAGGCAAAAACCACTGCTGTCACAAAAGTACACAAAGAGTAATCTCACATTTGCCAAAAAGCATCTTTATTTTCCTAAAGACGTTTGGAGAAACATTCTTTGGACGGATGAGTCAATAATTTAACTTAAATCTGGTGTAAATATGGCACCGCATTTGACAAAAAGAACATTGTGCCAACAGTGAAGGATGGTGGTGGCAGTGTGGTGGTCTGGGGCTGCTTTGCTGCCTCAAGACCAGCACAACTTGCTGTGGTTGACGGAATAATGAATTATGTTGTTTACCAGAAGATCCTGAAGGAGAACATCCTGTCATCAGTTTGTGCCCTCAACTTAAGAGTGTAATTATGGCCTGTGCAGTTCTTTGATACATTTTGTGATTAAGGACTACAAAAATAAATGTGACTTGACTTGACTTAACTTGCTTTTAGGTTGAGGGGGGCACTCATTTTTTCAAATAGGGCCAGATAGTTTTTGTATTTTTAAGTGCCTTGATAAATGGAATCAACATTTCAAAACTGCATGTTTTTTTCCTTGGGTTGTCTGTGTGATATTGAAATTGTTTTTGTGAGTGATAAAGAAGCAAAAAACACAGATATCAGGAAGAGGCAAATTTCACGGCACTGTAGGCCAAATTATATTTGCAAGGACTTTTCACACAGATTGTCCACACTTAATATTGTCAACTCCAAAGTGACGCAATAAGATAAACATAACAAAAATTATTTTTTCTAAAAGAGAATAAGTCGCACGGAACTATCAGATACACTACAATACTACAGACTCTGAGACATGTTATGATACTCGTGTTATGACTTATGTAAGACTGAACACATTAGGGAACTGTGCAGGTCATAAGGAACAGTAGAGACATAATAAAGTTGGCTCTTAGAGGCACAGCATGTTTAAGACCAGGGACATTCGCACAGTAGGCAACAAATTTGGATGATGATTTTTAGCGCAAAAGCGAGTATGAAAAATATCCTTTCACTGGGTTACACTAAACGGTACAAAATGGCCATCCCACCGCAAATATATACCATTGACAGTGTTTGTACACCTTTTTCATGTCTAAATTCAAGCACTTTTGAAGAAATTTCAAAGCCAACTTTCCAATTTTTCCAGTACCACTTAAAGAAGAAATCAGCAAGAAACAATGTTTTTTGCAGAGTCTCAACTATATCTTCAATTGGTATATGTGATTTTTAATCTGCAGCCCGGCGGCGCAGTGGTTAGTGCGTGTGCGGCACAGTTCTGAGGTCTTAAGATCAAACCTCCTGTGTGGAGTTTGCATGTTCTCCCCGTGCCCGCGTGGGTTTTCACCCGGCACTCCGGTTTCCACCCATATTCCAAAAATTGCTATTTCATGTCAGGGTTAATTGGCCGGTCCGAATTGTCCCTAGGTGTGAATGAGCAAGTGAGTTGTCTGTCCCTGTGTGCCCTGCGACCGGCTGGCAACCAGTTCAGGGTGTCCCCAGCCCACTGCCCGAAGAGGGCTGGGATGGGCTCCAGCACCCCCGCGACCCTACTGAGGATAAGCGGTGCAGATAATGGATGGATGGATGGATGGATTTTTAATCTTGCATTTATATAGATAAATGTTTTATAGATCTTGGGTAAATTCTAAAAATATTTGTGGATCTACGCAATAAGTGTGTAAATATTTTTGAGACAAATCCCTCCCCACAAAGGTGTTGTGTAAACATGTTCTTCCCATTGCAATTTACCACCGAGAAACACTAACTTAATTATTTGTTAAATTAAAAATCTCCATAATTGATACATAATCCTTCCACTGATACACATTTCATAGTGGGCTGATTAGGTCTATTATGAACGTGTTCTCTTTGGCTCATAGTGGGCATTGACACTTTAAAGGACAACGCCGTACAAACTAATGCCAGCTGCAGTTAATCATGATGGAAGAAATGCATTGGCAGAACGAAGCCACCAGAGAGCAGTGTCCGCGTCATTTAGGCAGACATTTTGAGAAACGTGGTAATAATTTCAAGCATTTATAAGCACCAAAATTCTAGCATTTTTCAATCCTTTAAAACACAACAATTCAATTCAATTATTTTCAAAGATTTCAAGCACCTGTAGGAACCCTGCATTGAGCGTGACAATTTAGCTTTTAGAAACATAAGGGATCGATTTATATATGGAAGGTTTTTAAGATTTGTCCAGGAGGTTGGGAAAAAGGTAGTCTTAGGTGAATCGAATGTCATTTGAGATTTATTGAATTGAAGAATGTTCTTACCCTTTTTGCAGAATTTATGCATCGCATGTATTCTTTGGCCAGGTCTGAACATATCAAAGTTTGCTTTCCATTCATCTTGTAGCAAGACAAAATCTGAGCCTGCAGGCCAGGACACACGCCTTTGGTATTCCGAGCCCTAAAAGACAGACACAAGAAAATGTATAATAGTGTTGTGATTTATACATGATGAGAATTTTTGGATGAAGTATAATAATAATAATAGGTTTCTTTATCTATTACTAACACAATTATGTTAAAGAAATGTTTCAATCCATGCCTAATGACGTTGAACTCCCTCACAGTTTGCGCTTGTTTCTTATTCCATTTTCTGTGTGAAATATTTACACTGAAGTCAAAGGGAAATTAACGGTAATATTGTATTTAAGCCTACAGGAAACCAACTTTAGCATCTGACAGTGTAGACGGTGCTTCATTGCAAATCATGCAATTAGCACATTTTAGTCACATTTAATTGAAAAGAAATGAACGGTGTGATCAAATACAGCAGAAAAATATCTGCTTTGAGGGATTGAATTAGCCACGCTTAATTAGCTGTGTGGGTTGTATAATAATTGGTTTTAGCCGGGTATCTGTGTGATTGTTAACTATGGCAGGTTTGCTCCCTGGGTGCATCTTTCTAATGGAAATTGACTGAGTGAAGCAGAGACCTACAAGTTATATACGCCCACAGTACTCACATGACAGACATATGCACACATATTGTCCACAATACACCAGGATGCATGCTTGCGCAAACACACGTACAAGTACACACATCATCCAGCATGCCAAAGCATCCAATTAGCGAGTACATACTGCAGCACTTTGAAGAGCGTTAAACTCCAAATTTAATTGGAAAACAAATTAAAAGTTCCTTTGGTTTTCATACTCAGAAGAGAGCTGACCCGGGCATTTTAATTACAGAACATCCATGTCAATGTATGCATTGTACGTAATCAGCTGCCAAACAACATCCAGGTTCATCAATGCTTTAACGATAGAGCCAGGAAAAAGGAAAAAGGAAAAAGAAGATGGAAAACATGAGAAATAATGACGGAGGGGATCATTGGTGTTGTTATATTCTCATTTTAAAATATGACAGCCTATCTTCGAGTTATTGTTTCATTTAAATATTTAGCTTTTAAGTTCTCTGTGCTTTCTTAGTTTCATCCCATTTTCACGCATATTTGCAACAAAAAGACACCAAAGCGCCATTTTTATCTTTTGCGAGGGAAAAGCTGCCAAAGATAAGTAGTCGTCCTTTAATTTGAAATAAATGGCCTTCATCAATGGCGCTGAAGCCGACAGATAGCAGAGGGAGCTTATTAATAATGGCGGCTGAAGATAAAATGGCTTCAACAACAACCTGAAGGCTGTCCAAGAGCTCCATTTTACAACTGGCTTTAAAGAGAGCTTCCATGTCCCTGATAATTGGTTTGATATTGATGAGCTATTTAAGTAAAGTACTCCTGAAGGTATCTTACTTGCACATAGGTGTGTTGATGTTGAAAACAGACCTAGGTGGTCTATTCCTTACATAATCGTTGCTATTAATTCAAACATCATTCACCAAAATGTGACTTAAAAATCCAGCGCTCATTCTAGAATGATTCCACTGTCTTTTAAGGAATCTTTGGTGCTTACATTTACATCGCATTATATTACATTTGGGTGGAGCCAGTGTTAGAAGTAGCGCATTACAAACTTACCATTACCAAGTGCCTGTATAATTAATACATAATTATTTCAATTTAAACAGCTTGTTTATAAATTATACACTCTAAAATGAATGAGATATCAGCTAAACATGAATTTTAGATTAATCTTATTGCTACAAGCGTGTTACGGCAATACTAAATTTCTAAACACAACAATAGGCTGTTGTAAAATGACAGCAAAAAAATGCACTGATATCATATGTGGACTAAGCAGAGCTACATCACGGGACCTGCATTGTTATGCTTGAAAAATGAGCTTGATTTTGAACTCACTAAATTAAGTGAGGTAACTAAAAAAAGGGCCCATTATGAATAAACTCTAAACATTTTAGCTAGAATCTAGCAATTGGTTAGTTATGCAAGCAGCTTTTGCACTTTACTTTAGCACTACTGCACTTGTTTCTCTTAGCCAGATCATTTTCCTCCAGTGAGCCAGAGCGCGCTAGTGTACCATGAGACCTTGTGTAGTGTGCCGCAAAAAAATTGCCCATTTTTATCTTTTAAAAAAGCGTGCTATTGTTCAGTCTTTGTTTTCTTCCGCTGATTAAATAGGTATCTGTAACATTCATCTTTTTCAGTAGGTGGCAACAAATTACTTTTTTTTTCTTTTTATGTACCGTATTTTCCGCACTATATGGCGCACCATGTTATAAGGCGCACCTTCAATGAATGATATATTTTAAAACTTATGCCATACATAAGACGCACCCCATTATAAGGCGCTATAAGTGCATGCTGGTTTAAGATCAGGTAATTGTGCAATTTTGTAATTGTAATCCTGTGCAGTCCTTCGAGACATTTTTGGGATTAAGGGCTATTTACGGTAAATAAATGTGACGACTTGACTACAGTAGAGAATGTAGTTACTTTATGCAACCTCTAGATGTTGCCACGCTCAAGGGAATGTCAACAAAATATTCAAAAAGGTCAAACTTTATTAACAAACAAGCTTTCCACAACTCCATTCACTCCCAAAATAAATAAACAGCCGTTTTATTATTTTCTCTGAGGTAAAGCATTTTCGTGACACATCTTTGACATCTTTGAACAACATCGACATATCATTTTATTTTTTGTCCATTTAGTCAACACGCAAAGAAAAAAACGTCTGATACTGTTATTTTAAATGAAACGTTAGTGCAATCGCAATAAAGTGACACTCGTAATGTGCAAAAACAACGAGTGCAAAGCAATAACATAATAACTATAAAATGTAAAACGTAAACACACAAAAGAAAAACAAAGATCACTCTATAAGCTCCTCATCGACGAATCCCTCGAATTCTTCTTCTGCTGTGTTCGAATTGACCATATCCCAGTGAATGGGCCATCCAACACGTCCGGTGTTTTTGTGCCAGCGCTGTTGCCTTCATACGTATAGTTATCGTACTGACACTTCTGCTTGCCGCTCTTTGTTGAACAACCCACTGTTCAAGTGTCTCCTCTAACTCTGGCCATCTTGCTTTATTGCCACGGAAACTTTGTTGAGTTTTCCTTACTTGGCGGAGCTTATCTTCATCCTTTCTCCACTTCCGTACCATCGATTCATTTAAGTTTAACTCTCTCGCTGCCGCTCTATTGCCGTGTTGTGCTGCGTGACTGATCGCTTTGAGTTTAAACTCGGCGTTGTACGCGTGTCTCTTAACAGGAGCCATTTTCTTATACAAATGCACGTATGAAAGAGAATCTCGCTCTCTCTCTCTCTCTCGCTCTCTCTCTCTCTCAAACGTGACATTCTGAATAATTCTGCGTTTGTTTAAGGTAAATTGTGCTTTACATCTTCACCAGTCATAACCCTGGATTCAGACAAATACTGTATTTGTTGAATATGAATTAAGCAGTTTAATGGGGTAGCCATTTTGACACTTAGTAAACAAATACAACACGAGCCCCGGCAACTACCAATCGTTTAATATTTCCCAGTATGCACAGCGCGAAAAATGGAGTCGGCGGCTGTTTCTCGTAGTTGTGAGACCTTGCGAATTTAATATTGAGCCATATATAAGGCGCACTGTGTTATAAGGCGCATGGTCAGCTTTTGCAAAAAAACAAGACTTTTAGGTGCGCCTTATAGTGCGGAAAATACGGTACTTATATACTAATTATCCTATGAGGTAGTACAGGGAAATACATTAAATAACTTATTTTTTATATGACTATATAAAATGACACTAAAAAAAAGAATAAAATAAATCAAATAATAAGATTTTTATCTTGCAATTATCCTTTTTAAAAAACAAAACGGAAAAAGGTTAGAACCTAGTAAAACATTTTTGGGTTCACTGGGATATGATATTTGATATTTTCCTATGAAGAAAAACAAGATGAAAATGTAGTATACGGTAACTTGAAAAACAGGATAACAATGTAGTAAAATCCCGGTTACTGTATTAACCAAAACGAATAACCTGTGTTACCTCTTCAACCATGGTGATCACAAAAAAACGTTTGAATTTCAATTTAGGCAACATGATAACTTAAGCTTTAAAAACATTATACTGGTGCCAATAATTAATTTTTAAATATTTGCCTTGTCATCTTTTGATGGGAAAAAAGGGTGCCCTGGCACATAAAAGACAGGGAACCACTACTATAAAGATAAATGCTATTACTTCTATAGCATTTGCTATTGCTTGTATAGCATTTGCTGTAGCATACTACTACACTATTCTTTTACATTTTCAAAATAGAGCATATTACATCAGGCAAATAAATCCCTTCCTCATCAGTAACGTAAATGATAAAAAACTTACACATATTCACAAAGACACACACAGACACACACGCACACAAAACGTCTTAGAGGTCTTGACAATTTTAGTCATGTCTTTTTCTCCAGTTTTTTTTTTCTTTGCTAAACCAACATTTAAAAGCATTGTCTGGTATTTCTTTATGACGTTTGTGATTTATTCAGTTTTTAACGTTTTTAATTTATGACTCAAACTAATTTAAAATGAATGTTTTTAATTGCAACAGCACAAACGGCTTTAATTGACAGCCTGTCAAGCCAAACATGAGGTTGCTTTTGTCTTTGTGCTGTATGTTCTCTCTGATCTGACAAAATAAAAACAGCAAGATTAGATACTTAATTAACAGCAATGCACGGCATAGGCAGATAAAAAACAGAATTGTAAGACAGAAAGCATATGGGCAAAATTAATAAAAGAGAAATTAATTGAAAAAAAAGGAAGCTGCAAATTAAAACGTGACTACACAATTGATGTTTCTTTACCCTCTTATAAGCTCCTAACTGCATTTCTCATTGCATTTAATTTCATCATTTTGATTATAAACAGATTCCGAATACGTGGTTTTAAATTTCACAAGTAACAATTGTGTGTACTTTGTGTGTGGCTTGGGCACCTCTCAAAACTAGATGCTAACATTTGGAATGAAAGAGACAACCACATCAAAAATGCCATGCAGCAATGAAAGCATAAAATTGTCTTGCAATTCTGCTGTTGAAGATAAAAGGTTAAAAATGTAAAAAAAAAATCAATTTTCAGGCGACAATTGTGCTAATCATACTGCAGTGTGAATCCACCCACTGCAGAAGCGCCAAACAGTCAGAATACTCTATCACAAGTTGAGATTTTTTCTGAAAATAAATTGTGTTTGCTAAAGTTTTCCGGTCGTCAACGTGATATGTTTATGAGAAATTGATGTTAGTTTTCAGATAGAAATTATTACAGAAAGCTTATGCTTGAGATCTACTGTGACTGCAAACACTTAGAATTAGTGAGCGTTCCCCAAGCTTTGGCTCATTAAAGGTTCAACGTGAGACACACGGACCACAGGGAGAGAGTGCATTGTTTAACTCAGCTTAGTTAAAGAAGCCAATTAAAACACTTATCAGATTAGTAAGCGTCACTCTGGAGAACATTGACATTTGACTGGTTACAAAATGAGAAAATGTTCCGATCTTTATCTATTACTTCTTATTAGCCTACTGTGTGTGGTACATGAGAGTTGTGCAAGTGTGTGCCATAGCCTTGAGGGTTCAATACAGAAAAAGAATGTGTGCCCAAGTATGTGCTTGAGATTACCTCACCTCACATTTAGTTCTGTCTGGGAAGCAGCTTGGTGGAATTGCTCCTTGCTTTGTTCATAGATTTCCAAATTCTGCACACCAAAATGCAAAGAGAAAAACATATCTTCAGGTTAGGTGATGTTGACATTTGTTTTGTTGGAGGGGGCAATTGAAAGAAAACAATTCATTGGGTCAGGGGTCAGGAACCCAAATTGTCAAAAGAGTCATAACACACCCAAAAACAAAAAATAAAACAAAATGTCTGGAGCCACAAAAAAATAAAAGGCTAATACAAGTATTTTAAAAATCAAATTAATTCAATAATATCTATCAACATTTTAAAGCCTTGACATACATCAAAGGGACAAATAGTAATATTTGACCACGAGACGTCGCATATGCTGTTGTGCAAACGAGAATGAGTGCCAAAAAGCCCAAAAAGTGACTAAAATGCACTATTTTACTCAAAGGAGCAAGATGGATAATTATCTCAGCTCCCTTTAGGAGAGGCTCAGGTTATGTAAAATAAATACTAACTTCTTGACCGACAAGTATTCAAGAAAATGTGATAATGTTCTAAGTCATGTATTTTTGATTATTATTCAAACCATTGTTTATGTCTTTAATGAATGAAGTATTTTTAACCACTCGGTGTCACTAAACAATACACAATGTTCCTTTAAAAATATTTGCTATGTGTTTCTCCTAGAGGAACCAGATTTGAAAATAAATTTCCCTCCCTCTTCTTTTTCCATTTCTTTTCTTTTTTTATTTCCAAGTATATTTGAAAGACCACAGAGCCGCAGGTTGCTGAACACTGCATTGGGTTAATTTAACTACATAGTGACAACGGCGGCGCAGTGGTTAGCGGGTGCAGTTCTGAGGTCATAAGATTGAATCTTCCTTCTTGGAGTTTGCATGTTCTCCCCGTGCCTGCGTGGGTTTCCACCGGGTACTCCGGTTTCCTCCCACATTCCAAACACATGCATGTCCTGTTAATTGACCGGTCCAAATTGTCCCTAGGTGTGAATGAGCGAGTGAATGGTCAGTCTCTGTGTGCCCTACGACTGGCTGGCAACCAGTTCAGGGTGTTCCCTGCATACTCCCCAAAGATAGTTTGGATGGGCTCCAGCACCCCTGCGACCCTACTGAGGATAAGCGGTGCACATAATAGATGGATGGATTATTTGGTAATAATGAGAAAAAAAACAGCATAGCAGGGATCAAAACTGCCATTTATCATTACTTCATTGGTCTGTAATATTTGTGGTACTGTTGTGACACATTTTATGCTCGTTAGAATCATGTCTTTGATAAAATTATTATTATAAAATTGTGAGAAGTAATGTACAATGAAACCTCTGTTATCGCAGGGGTAGGTTCCAAAAATAAAGCGTAATTAAAAAATCTGTTAAGTCGAACCTTCCATTTAATTTTCATATATAACATAATTAAAAATTGTAACATATATTGAAATAAAAATACAAACCCTTTGCACAGAGCCAACCATTCGTCTAACAAAAGTACTGTATACTGATTTATTTGTTATTATTTTCCGCAAACCTACTCTATTAGGGACTGTCAATCTCAACTCAGCACACAATGCGCGAATAAAATATGTGAAGCAGCAAGACCGTGAAAGACAGTGTTATAGCGAGGTATTTACTGTTTACATCAGAATTAACAAATCCCGGATTTTTATTCTTATGTAAAATTGAATTCTATAATTTAATTGGTTTGGTCTGTGCAGTCCTTCGAGACTCTTTGTGATTAAGGGCTATATAAATAAACATGACTTGACATGACTATTGCAAATAATAAACCAAAAGTCAAATTAAAACAAAATATTTTATTTTCCATTCAAAAACAAAGTATTGGATTGTGTTCCTACGAGGAAAAAAAGGACTAAAGAGTTCTAATCCACAACAACTGCGGCCTCTTTTCTGCTTATCTTCCTAGATTAAGCTTGCACACACCGAGCAGTCTTTACAAATATTTAACAATAAACTATACCACCAGGTATGGAAGGATGACAGGAACAAACATCTGAACAAAATATATTTCAAAGAAATTATATAAGAAACAAACAGTTTAAAAAAATATGATCCTATTAAGTCATTCATGTCAAGAATATAATTGTGCCTGCAGTACAAAAGAGTAAAACGTAATGAGACAATAAAGAAGCTGCAGTCGGCTGAGATCATTTTTTCTCATAAGGTGAAGCTGAAATCCTGTAATATGAGCATTTTGCAAAATCAAACCAACTGAACTGCAGCCCGTAGTGGGAACAGTAAAGCAAGCACACAACTACAAGCACAGAAATTCACAAATGTGCACAATAAACACCTGATTATACAATGCATGGAAAATAGGGACAGGTTTGCTTTCTACATCTTTCTGTCCTTCATAGCAGCACCCGTCAACAAACAACTGAGTCCCCACAGCAAACACAGCTTGGAGCGCCCACATTGCAGCCTGCGTGTCTTTGAGGGCTTCTGTATACCAAACCTGTAGCTGATGAGACTTTCATAAATAGTCGCACATCTGACACTACGAAAGCATGCCAAAGACGATTTTCTCTTTAAGGATGTGTAATCCAGCTGCTTTAAAATGAACCAAATATATAAAAACTCTCAAGAAGGCTGCCTGATTTTTACATATAAATTGGAACCACTTGTCTTTTAGGAAAAATATTCCTCTTGCAGAATTCAGCAAACTGTCCTAAAGACTTTTAAGGTTAAAGTGTTTGTCAACACCTGTGTGACCTTATAAGTAGGTTCTTCCTTTATTGTAATGGTTTTGTACAGTGTAAATAATGTGATGATTATACTCCGGACATCAGGGTACCCCCTAAGAATAGGATGCCCACGGGCCTGTTCTAAAAATAGCTCAACAGTGCTGGGTAATTGTGATTTTTCTAGTTAAAATGTTTTTTTTTCGATGGTTAACTGAGTCTATTTAACCCTACTTCCAATATTTAACCTGATAATAATATTGTAACGACAGATTAATAGGCTAATAAACTGTTACCCCTAGTGTAGACTAGAGTGCATCTGAATGTCCTGTATGCAACAGGTATTTTACCTTGGCTGTTCAAAAATAGATGATAAGGACAAAACTAATTAAAAACCTCTTAAACCCATCAATTTTAGGGTCAAATTTGTCCTAGATACTGATTTTTTTTACATGATCCAATTGGATAGACTGTGAGTTTAATTGTATAGTATGACCACTCCTCTTACCTAAGTCACCAGTGATAGACTCCCATTTCTCTTCTACAACAAATAAAAAGCTGTATTGCTGAAGTTATTTATTTATTTTTTTTTAAAGGGGGACTCGTTGCCATTCACATACTTGTAGTATTTATTAAATGTGTCGATTTATCAATAGAGATTATGATCAAGATGAATATTCCCATGTAATGTCAGTAAACCGGTCAAACAATTGTGTTTGAAAGTATAGTATGAACACAATTTAAGTCTTCCTTAAGCTACGAGGGGAAGACTCTACTAGTCTTGTTCCAAGAACTTTAAGCAAAACCTTACCCTATTTTTATTTTAATGGGTGACGATTGAAAGAAAATGGTTGAATTTAAATAGATTATAAAACATTGGCTGCACAGCAAATATAAGTCTACTAATCCAGGCTCAAATGTCATACTTATCTTATATAATAGAAAAGGGAAACATTACTAAACAACAGAGCTTTAAATCACACATCGCAGAAAAGTATACTATGACTCCAACAAAAAAATTCCTAGTGTAAACGTATTTATGACCGTATTCCAGTTTGAGCCAAAAACGACAGGGCACAAAAGATGCATTAGCTTTTTAAACTATGTCTAGCATGTTTGTAACCAAAAGTGGGCAAAAAATTAAAAACTAAAAATCAAGTGGAAACTCAACAGCCAATCAGTTTTTTATGTGTTAAAATGTGTTGCTTGTTCAATTGTTCGGGTGACAGGTTAGAAACATGTATCAAATCATATGAATGGGAGTGTAAAGACGTTCAGTTTTTGTTTTATTAAAACTACTTTTCTGTGTGGCGCATGGAGGAATAGCGAGCCGTACAAAAGGCCACGCAAAGGTTCTTATTGGTCGGCACCTGGTGAGGCTGACACTTCAATGGGAAATGCTCCTTTTTTAGGCCTAGCAAATGTCAGACAGTTGAAAGGAAATGCCCACAAATAAAAAGGCTCCCTGCAGTCGTTGACTGCTACTAAAATCTCTGATCTTTCACATTTGTACAAACAACAGCTGTGGGTTCTTGTTTGACTTTGTTTTTTTATATACCCAACTTAACAGTTCTAGTTTTCCCTCTCACGGCTACTTAAAAATGTGCAAAAGAGAACTTTAGGAACTTCTGTGTTTATTTACCCTTTTCTCAAGTAGTGCTACTTGCTCCTTGAAGAATGCATCCAGCGCTTTCAGTCGTAACTCTTTCTTCTGAAGCTCCTGAGCCTGCATGGGGACGCACACACAGCTGGATTAACCACAAAGAACTATATATGGGGGATTACACAGACATGCAATAGCAGTAACAGATCAGTAATTGTTTTTAAAGCTAAAATCTTTATTTTAATGTTATATGTGTGTTGTGTAATAATAAAAACGGAAAAATAACCGTGAAATGCTATTTTAGGGATCTTTCAATTTGCCAACGAAACAACGACCAATGCTTTAAAATGATTTTTCATTGTAACATTTACATTATTATTGAGATGTATCTTCCTGCTTTGTTTGTGAAGAAAAACGCCTGCAACTCTCTTTTTTTAAGATCAAATGGCCTCAGCTTGCAAAGCATTTACGGGGACTTCAAAATCAAACAAGCTTTAAATACATCAGCGGGCGAAATACCAACATTTAATCATTTGAATAATCCTAAAGATATATAACATTAGTTTGTGAAAGTACCAATTATTTACTTAGATCATAACTTAGTATTCACTCCCTAAAGATGGCCATCACATGTATACAAAAAATGACAATAAGCCTAAATTCTCTATGTAATCACTTGACCACTGTGGATCTGGACAACAGGAAAAGGCATTTTATTTTTTCACACTATTTATTACTCACGGTACCACATTGTGCAACATTGTTTTGGCTCAACTCTTTCCTATGACGCTCCGTTGCAACATTGCACAACGTCGCACCCTGAGTAAAATAATGTGATGATAAGATAAAAGCTAGGGCCTTTTCCAATGTTATCTACAATCAAAGTAATCTAGTGACTAAGATTAAGCCCTCTCTGGGGTTTTTTGGGGGTAAAAATTATTTGTATTCATTTGTATTCATGAGGTCATGGGATCAAATCCAGCTACCGGCCTTCCTGAGCGGAGTTTACATGCTCTCCCCTTGGATTTTCTCTGGGCGCTCCGGTTTGATCCCACATTCCAAAAACATGTATGTCAGGTTATTTGGCCTGTCTAAATTGTCCCTGGTTGCGAATGAGTGAGTGAGTTGTCCGTCTGTGTGCCCTGTGAGTGGCTGGCAACCAGTTTAGGGTGTCCCCAGCCCACTGCCCGAAGATAACCCTACTGCGGATAAGTGGTGCAGATAATGGATGGATAGCTCGTCCATATAGGCAGGCTTCTGCCTGCTAATGGTATTGCAAAACTGTTGAGTCAACTAAACTTAGTATCATTACTCTTTATACTTTATGATGCAAATTTGCAATTTTAAAAGGCCAAAAATTAGAATGTAATAGCAAGCATCCAAGAAATAAATCGTTGTCTGCAATTCTTTACGAGGGCTACCTCCACTTCTCATTTGCCAGAACACCCCAACCTCTTCTTGCATGGGGGCTTCAGGGACCCTAGCTACGCCACTGGCGACAGCAGGTAAGTGACTTTGCCAGGCTTAATCAAAAATTATAACTAATGCTTTTTTTATTGTAAGTCCTGTTTTTTCCTCAGTACAGTAGTTGTTTTTTATTTTTTCACAGTGATTGAAATAGCACTCACATTATGGCACAACACTTAAATACCATGTAAAAGATGGAGCTTCTGCCAATCAACATTTGTGGAGCATTTGTTGAGCAATGTCAATCAATTTACTTAGCTGAAAGCGTCATTAAAAAAAACACTGGAGGTGGTCACTGCACAGTTTTGAACATGCGGCAATTTATGTTTGAGTTTCTTCCCATTTTAAATAATCAATTGTTTTTGAAAATCTCCATAAATCTGGCATTTCAGGAGTTTAACTGGAAACAGAGGAGTTTCAAAAAACACCAAAACTGTATTGGTATCCTAGGAAATAGCAATAAGACTAGAAAAAACTCTTCTTGACTGTATCACGACTGGATTTTTTTAAGGTAATACAAACAATGGCACGGTAAAAGCCAACACAATAACTTTACATAAACACTCTAGAAAGAATATTTGTCATCATTAGCAGGGCTGCTGAACACCAAATCTAATCAAAAGGTTTAGAAACAGGACAGAAAAAAAGATTCAGATGCGGTTTTAGCCTTCAGAGTCATTTAGCAGCAAGTATGCTATGCTTGAAAAATCGTGGCTAAACGAGTTCATATGTCAGTGCAATATTAATGATGTAGTTTATGCTTGGGAAGTTTAAGAAAAGAAGCGAGTGGCTTCAATTAAAGTAAACACACTTGCTCTTCCTCTCTGTATGCACACTGTGTTTGTCCGGATTTAATTTGCAGCCAGAGAGGGAAATAAGAATGAATCCTACGACTCCTCTGTTGTCCCTGCAGGGGTCGGAAAGTCTACGGTAGATAAGCGGCAGCAAGGCAAGACTCAACACACAACCTCTCACAAGAGCACACAAGATGAAATATATAGTGTCGTGAAAAAGTATTTGCCCTCTTCCTGATTTCTGTGTTTTTTGCATATTGGTCACTCACCAAAGTTTCAGATCATTAAACCAATTTTAATATCAAACAGAGACAACCCAAGACAATACAAAATGCAGTTTTAAGATTATTATTCAATTTATTGAGGAATAAAAAAAAAAACCTATGTGTTCCTGTGTGAAAAAGTAATTGCATCCCCCCCTGAACCACCACCCACCAGTTCAATTCCAAACCAAAATGGATTGCTATCACCTGTGTTGAAACAAGAATTCACTAAAATTGAATCTCTTAAACAAAGTGAAATAGGCTACTAACAAGAACACAATCAACATGCCAGAATCTAAACATGAAATTAAATCTCAATTAAAAGTCAAAGCCTTTTCCAAGGCTGTAGGGCCCTAACAAACCACTGTCAGAGCCATTTTCCACAAAGAAAGAAAGGTATGAACAGTGGCAAACCTTCCCATGAGTGGTCGACCAACTAAAAATTACTCCAAGAGTGCAATGGCAGCTCATCCAGGAGCAAGACCCTTGGGAGAAAAGAAACTAAAAAACCTAAAAGGAAGCCTTACTGGCCTCAGTTAAAGCAAGTAATCATGACTCCCCTGGTACAAAAATGGCATACATGGGAGAGTTCCTAGGAAAGAAAGTTTATGTAAGATAGATCTTTTTCTGTGAAGAACTCACAGAGTGTTATTTGGTCACTGTTTATACCATAAACTGTGTTATTATTTATTTTCTGTTTTTTGTTCTGTGAAGAAACCAGAATGGTTATTTGATTGTGGCTTTCTGGAAAACAATACATTTTTACATTTAGGCACTCTTGCAATTGTCACATCTTTTTCTTTTACAAACTGACCCCAGCCCCTCGTCAGAGAATGAAAAAGTTAGTTGGCCCTCACAAGGGTTTAAATGGTGACCAATGATCTGGATGAAGACCAACAACTTGGGGATGACTTGACGACATAGCAAAATGCGAGTCACCCATACGCTGAGTGCCAACAGAACAAAATGTGGATTGAATATATACATCCCAAAGGCCATGGATTTTGGAATTCAATGTATTTGGAGTAACGAAACAATTCTACAACCAGAACCCTTGACATAAGAAGACTCAAATGATGCAAACATGTTCAAAATAACAAAAAACTGTTAGTGCAAGTCCAACTTTGATAAGCTAACAGACAATAAAATCCAGTGACCAGTGGTTCATTTGACAAGATATGGACAATAAGAGCTATGAATCATAACTTGAGTTGAGATATCACCGGTAGTTAAAAATTTGATATCGATTTACTCCTTCCCTCTGGGTAATGTGTGTATAGTGCAACACATCTGATAAAAGCAGAAGACTGTTTAGCTGGTTCCTAGTCCTCACTATCTCATTAATTACTCCACTAGGCTTATTAAACACATAGCTTACAGCCAGACAATAAGTAAGCACTCAATAATAATTGGACTAGTAATTATGGCCAGACAGCTACACAGGAGATGAACAGCAATCTGGGCTACTACATTTTTTTTCTGCAGCTCTTTATTTGCGATCAAGTTTTGCCCATTATACAATTAGTGCTCCACCAATAGATAACACATTTCTAAATATGAGTTAAATTGTCTCAATAGAGAATCAACTAATACAATCTCAGTGTTCATTTTACCTCTGAAAAGTGATGGGTCCCGGGGACTCGCATGCTCAAAAATCTATGGGTCCCAACAGAGATCTATGGGTCCCCAAAATTTTGTGTTATCGAGGTTGAAATTGTAAATCGGCGACAAACATGTAATATAAAACTATATAATCATTCAGTTTTAATCATCACAATTTATTGGTAATACAAATCAGTTATCTCTTCAAGATTTTTCAGTTCACAACAATATTGTAAATTATACAAAATAATATTGCTGAAATAATTACATAAATCTATATTTTCATTCAGTTTTAATCATCACAGTTAATTGGTAATACAAAGCAGTTATCCCTTCAGATTTTTCAGTTAACAATATTGTACATTATAGAAAATACTGAAAATACTGCCATCCACTTAACTATCTTTAGCAGTGAAAGCATGGACAAGTCTTCTTTTTGATGTTGTATCCGTTCATAATTGCCTCTCTCTTCCTGCAGCAACAGAATTTACATAGCTAATTTGTGGTTTTCATTGTCGTTGTGCCGATCCAATGTGCTCTTCTGAAAGTTCGTATTGCAAAATGATTTATGCAGTCCAGTTTTTTTGTCACGCTGGGTACACGCATCACAGAACTTGTAGCCTCCATTATCATCACCCTAATAGCGTAACCAGGAATATAATCTAGTCCATTTTGGCAGAAAAGTCCTTTTCTTGCAAGGAGTATTCTTTTATTTTCTTACGTTGAGTCATTCGCTTCAACGCACGTGTTTTCCTTGCCTTCGCAATCTTCTGAAGAATTTCTCCACCGTTTTTTCGTGCTGTTCTTATCACTTTCTGCATTATGTTTCGACTTATTACTGACACTGAAGAAATTACCAATTTTGTGTTGATTTTCACCTTAACTCGACGACAAGCGCCACAACAATGATGTCATCTCGAAGCAACAAGATCTCGTTGGCCGAGATCGGCGTGCAGACGAGAACTTAAACCGCGAGACCAAAACAACAATGGCGGATCTGCCTGACGAAAAGATTGGAGTGCGGTAAATCTTTGTTAAAAAAAATAATCGGGTAATAAAAAAAAAAAAAGTTGCATCCCAGGGACGCACGTTTATTCCACACTATGCGTCCCCAGCAAAACTGATGCGTCTAGGACGCAGGGACGCGGGAAAACGAGAACATTGCAATATCTTCTTTTTATCAGGTCTGGTGCCCAGAGCGTTTGTGGCATCTTAATGATTACACATCAGTGTTAAGATGACCATAGTGCTTTATCAGCAGCTGATTTAAGCTTTAATTATGTCACTGGAAACTGTTTTACAGGGCTGAATTTACAGATTTAAACATTTCCCTCCACTTACTACTTTGTATAAAAATTACTGTCACAATTCTTACAAAACAGCAATGTGCTTTTATATGGTTCAAAGGGCATCCTTGAAAAACAGGCGAGCTCACTGTTTCAGAAAATGAACCACTTACAAAATGATCTACCCACCACAGAAATGCAAAACATTTAAGTATTTTCTAGTTTTTAAGTAACCACTACCTTATTTTCTCCTTAAAGGGACATTGTGTAATATTTGGTGGCTCCAAGTGGTATAAAAAAACTTAATTCATTTAAAAAACAGAATTGTTTTGAATAGTAGGAAAAATTACATGAAATATATAAATGTGCATTTTCTTTAACCGTGTGTAGGTCAAGAAATGTGTATGTATTAAACAAAAAATGAGAATCACTTATACGGAGCTGACATGATTGTCTGCAATCTTGCTGCTACGGGTACTCCAAACACCAATAACCTTGTCAAAGACTGGGCAAAAAAATGATGCAGTTTGGACACTTTAAGTCTCCGTAGTTTTTATTCTTTCTTGTGCTTTGCAGCACCTGTTTTTGGTTGCATTACACGATACAGCAACATTTAGGGGTCAAATATTAAACGGAACTGTATTTTGTTAAGTAATTGGCACTAAAAATGCTATTTCCATTTTTTACGCAAATACTTTTCTTAAGTACTTACTCCCGGTTTAGCAAGGTAACTTGCAAGACGGCAAAAATGCTTCTTGCGGAGCTTTGAAAAGCAATTATTGTGTTTACGGGCAACCCCTCAGCAGAGGCAAAAGGTGTATTTTGTGTCAGCAGATTTTAAGTTTTAAAATGTAAGCAACGTTAACAAATTGTTTGCAAGTGTTCAATTGTTTTGGCTTTGATGCTTACTAACTTAGCATTTTTGTTCTTGCATGTGCGGTGACTTAAAAGTCAAAATTCAGTCATCATCTAACTGGTTCTTTGTAAATCAATCAAGAAATCGGATCAAACAACACTTATAAAAGTCAGAGGCTGACAAAGTTTGATTTTGGTTTAAAATACGAAAAAGATTAGTTACTGAAGAGACTGTAGCGCTAACAATTTTCCGACGTGCATGCCAACCGCCGAGGTAATATCTTAACATGCAAAAACATATCAGTCCCTGCAGATTACAATTACCGATATAAATGTTAGCTTATCAGCTTCTTCCTCTCCTGTCTGCTCCTTTATTCAGTTTTCCCCTTCCACTAAAGCGCACTAGGCACCTTCATCTTTTCCCATTGTTCTTCTATCTGTTCAGATTTTCTTGTCATATTTGCCCATTATTTATTTTGCTTTTTGCTCTATATCCCCTGCATGATTACAAATAATGAGCTTATAATGAAAATAAAAGAAATAAAACCATGCTTAAATCACACATGAGCATATTGATTTTAAACAAAGCCTTACCTAAAAGTTGGAAATGTGCACATTTAACCTGTTTTCTTTAATTCAATAGTATTGTATCACAGAGATCCATTAGACCTTACTAAATGAGCAATCAGTTGAGTACATGATAAAACATTGGGAAATTCACAAGCTAATATGTATCATGGTAATGAAGCTTGTCCCCATCTGCATCCGCTGAGCATGTACACAGCTGTTTCTTTCACACCCATTACTAAAGTCTGAATACACTCCCCGACTCTGATAGATGCTGTGCTGCTGCCGGCTCTCCAGCTGACGACAGATCATTAAGTGTAAACAAGGTAGGTAGGTGAGTCCAATCAAAGAAAACATCTGGATCAATTTACCAGTGCAGCTTCACTAACATATTGATGGACAAGAGTGAAAGTGGAACTAGCATACTCCTTTAAATAGAAGCCTCCAATCTAAAAGATGTCACATCCTAATTCATCACCAGGTGCTGCTGCTTCAATAAAATAGATGCCTATTTGTCCCCTTTTGACATGTCATGAGTCATGTTAGAAGTTTAATGGCATCTGTAGAGCTCAGGTTGTAAACTGTGGGGTGTTAAGAGGATGTGGTGACACTGCACGCAAGGGCAAACACTGCTAAACATTTTTACACTGTTGTGTATGTGCCAAACCCCAAACCACAATTGGTGGAAAACTATTTGAAAATGACAAAGGGCTGAAGATAATGAACGATGGAATGTTCCACTGCAAATTAGATTAAAATGTTTTATCCACTGTTTTTAGGTAATAATTGTTTATCCTTCATCCATTTACTGCGCTGCTTATCCTCACTAAGGGTGCCCAAAGCCCAGCTATCTTTGGGCAGTGGGCAAGTCGTTGCCAGACAGTCGCAGGGCATACAGAGACGCTCAGTCAAATCTAGGGACAATTTGAATCGGCCAATTAACATGACAAGTTTTTGGAATGTAGGAGGAAACCGGAGTATCTGGAGGAAACCCACACGGGCACAGGGAGAACATGCAAACTCGGGGAGGCTGTGGTAGCTGAAATTGAACTCTGGACCTCCGCACCGTGGGGTTGTGCACTACCACCCGCCATGCCATGATTGTTTATAGTGATAAGGATTATAGAAATGTCTGTTGAGTTCTGTCCAGTGTTTTCAACCATTTGAAAAAAGCCAAAGCATGCGGTCTGTCAAAAATGTTTAAAAATGAATTCCTGGCACCAGATTCACGCTGGGTTTTTGAAACCCTGATTATGTTGCCCAAATTGATAGTCTACATATCTTCTTCTGTTCACAGTAGCCCAGGAGGTATAACATGTTATTCATTATAGGTAATAATTTTGCTGTAGTTTTGTATTTTACTCTATTTTAAAACTTTCACCATCTTGTATTGTGTTTTTCTGGACAAATAACAAAGTATAATTCAAATGAGCAAAAAAGTTCTGCCAGTGGAACAAAGAACTTTTTCAATACGTGATACATACATTTTTATCTATTTGATTCCATTAATATAATAAGCTAAAGTAAAAACAATATTTTTACCACAGTATGTTTGATTTATTTTATTATCTGTTGCAGTGCAATCTTGAACAGCTTTATTAAATAAATGAGTTATTGAATACATTTTCCTGTACTAAATACATGTACATGATCAAATAACAAGTATTAAAAAAGTGAAAATGAACAATAATCTGCTGACACCTACCAATATGGATGAATGTTAAGAGTTACTCGGCTGTGCACTGGAAGAAACCAAAGATACTGAACAATGGTATGCTTTTTTGCAAAGTAATTTCTGGGGTATTTTCTGCAGCAACATTAGACAAGGTCTCACAGCAAATTAGTGTGGCCCGGCATACTGGTTCGAAAACATTGCCCTATACAATGAGAAATGTACTGTAATATGGTGAAATTCAACTTCCCAAAACTGATTTTGAATTAATAATTCCAAATCAAAATTATACCACTATTTAAAAACAACGAGTTTTCATTCCTGGCCCAATTTCTATGTAAAGGCCAAGTAGTCATCAAACGATGTTGCCATAAAACCATCAGCATTATAAAACAAACTTGGGAACACATACTTTAGCCACAGGCATAAATATGTTCAAACATCAATAATTCTTGTCAGTATGCGTTCATAATTGACAATTATGTTGAAATGGCGTACTAAAAAAAGTGATTAAAAAGTTAAAAGCAATGCATTACCTTCTTGAGCATTCACAGCACGTGGATGTTGGTTGAGCCATTAAGTTTTCTGGTACGATAATAGGAAAATAATCTAATTTGAGTTCTGAATGAGAGCTGAGCTGCCACACACTTGACTTGCATGTGCATATAAGTATTCATAGCACAAGAGAATGTAATTACAAGGCGCCTTTGGCATCAGCATGTCCAGTCCTGTTGGACCGGTTGTTGTGCCTGCCATGTCCCTCTAGTGACTTTCTATTAACAGCGGGAGAGTGCTGGAGCAGAGATAAGGGCGCCACTACAGCATGCCTTATCAAAGAAAGGGACCCAAGGAAGGAGGGAAGCAGGTGCAAGAGGAGAAGAGTCATAAGAAATCGACCAAGTCTGGCGTGTAAAACAAGCTCGCCTCTCTGCTTTAAACCAATCCACTGACACACAAGTACTATCTCCCATCCCAGAAAACTCTTCGGGTGCAATTTACCACTTACACAGCGCTGATAATTCAGTCTCCAGGGCAGGAGGTATACGGAAATCGGTTAGGATGGAAGGGGTGAAACACCAGAAGGGATACAGTACAAGTTAAAGGGAGGGAGAACAATAGCAGAATGGAGAAGAAACATTGAAGCAGGTTGCAGGTGGAAGAAGTAAAGAAAAGTGGAAATGATGAAGAGACTAGAAAGAGTTAATTAAATAGAACCGCATATGGAACCTAGAGCATCACTTTAGACCAGTGGTCCGCATCATACACAAGGCTGTACAATTGTATATCACCACATTACCATATTTCTGCGCTATAAGGTGCACAGGATTATAAGGAGCACCCCTAAAAAGGAGTTTTTGTCATATATTGTCCTTATATAAGGCGCACTGGAAAATAAGGCAAAATATGGTATTTGAGCAATGATTGATTTGTTAAAAAATACAGCGGACCACTTTCGCTCAGCAATGGATGCAACGGGAATTGAACTTGGATCTTGGCAATGGATTGTATATGATGACATTGCACAATCTTGTTATGGAGACTTATGGGTCCAATAATTACATTAGTGATAATGAAAACAACAATAATAATAACCCTAAATCTACTGTGTAATCACCAGAGCACTAGGCATCTACATGGCATAGGAAAAGACATCATTACATTTTTATATCATCACACTATTTTTACACATGGTACCATGTTATTCAAAGTTGTTTTGGCTGAACTCTGTCTCATAATTCTCGATAACAGTGTTTTACAACGTGTTATCATAGGTAAAAATAGTGTGACAAGATCAAATATAATGCATTTTCCCACATAATCCGGATGGTCTAGTGGTTAGGATTCCCATTGCATCCAAGGATGGGCAAATGTGGTCAGAAGTATTTGTCGATGGTAATAACCATCCATTATCCTCACCGCTTATCCTCAGTAGGGTCGTGGGGGTGATGGAGCCCATCCCAGCTATCTTCGGGCAGTGGGGAGGGGACACCCTGAACTGGTTGTCAGCCAGTCGCAGGGCACACAGGGACAAACAATTCACTCGTTCATTCACACCTAGGGACAATTTGGACCGGCCAATTAACCTGACATGCATGATTTTGGGAACATGGGAGGAAACAGGAGTGCCCGGAGGAAACCCACGCAGGCACAAGGAGAACATGCAAACTCCAAACAGGAGGTTTGATCTCACGACCTCAGAACTGTGCAGCACACGCGCTAACCACTACACTGCCGTGCTGCACGTCAACGGTAATAAACTACAATAAAACCTCATGTATAACACGCACCCAAACTTTTGGGTTAATGGCAGATTAAAAAAAATGTGTGTATACACAAATAAATATAGTAGAAGCCAAAAATAGAGCAACTTTCTTCTCTTCTTGTGTACAGTATTGTGATCAAATGACCAACCATCCGGTAGTTGCCGACCACTGCTCTACACTGCTGTAAAAATTATTAAAAAATAACCTGAACCAGAAAAACACCCGCTCTGTGTGGTAGTATTAATTCAATCAGACCATTTAAAACCAATTACATATAACAACTAAAATACAAATTTAAACAAGTTGTTAGTCTGATGTTGGCTGATTATGTGTGTGTGGAAATATACCAGTAGTTTAGTCTTCTCTGCCTCCTTGGAAGTATGCAGTCTCGTTGCCTTCATAGTTTCCTCCTTCCCTTTCTCTGCCTCTCTTTGCTTGGCCACTTCATCCTTCAGTAGGGTCTGTTGGTGATCATTCCTGGAAAAAACGGGCATCGTAATTTTGCCTTTTCTAAACGGCCGATAAAATCCTCGATATGATTTCCAATGGTCATAATACTAACTACCTCTAGAGGGCAGCATAGACCGTCACTCATTATTTAAACTTGACCGTCACCATTATTATTTCTAACATGTTTAAAGCTACACTTTATTCATATTCAGCTATATTTAATGCAAATCATTGAGCGGCTCCTAGTGGTTAAAAAAACCCAACTTAGTTCTTAAACAAGAAAAATATAGATTTGAATAATAAGAAGGAATACAGTAACCACTATGCATTTTAAAATAGCTCTATACCAAGAAATTTGTAACACTTGAAATGAGGGTCATCTAAAGGGAACTGCAATGATTTCATGCCATCTTGTTGATGGGTTACCCCAAAATAACACAAAGATATGAAGAAAAATACTACAGTTTGGTCACTTTGGGTCTCCCTAGATTGCGATATTCCTTGTGCTCTATAGCACTTGGTTTCCGCAGAACTACGAAATACAGCGACATGTAGAGGTCAAATATTTTATTTTATGACTTCAAAATCGGTTTTTATTTATGTTCTTTCTGTTATTATTATTCTCATCAACTATATGATTATTCTTATAGTCGTTATTATATTGCTGTCACCATTAAATTATACAATGTCATTACAATCAAGATCTATGTTTATAAAGAAAACAATAAGGTGACTAAATATGTTGGTGATGATAGTGAAAACTAAATAAATGGAGATACAATCACACAGAGATAACTTTTAATAAGATCACAAAACAGACATTCCTGCACATTTCTTAGTTAGGGCACACAAGTGGGTGTTTTAATGCTGGAGGTATCTGTCTCAAGCTCCCCCACCTTGTCTTTTAAATGCAAAGATTAGGAAACTGAAAAATTGTGGTCCTGCAGGCCCCTTAAGGCAGCAGGTCCAAAGACACTTTGTATGACGGGAAACACGGACCACAGAACAGTCAGCTGTCACCATGAGCACCAATGGGAATTGTTATTTTAAAAGATACTCTTATTATATAATAAGCTGAGAATGGATGGAGACAGCAATGATAATGACTGTGAAAGTGGTGGTGGTGATGAAAATGATGATGACGGAATGACTGTGCATCCAAAAAACGTATGTAAATATGTATATTCTTGAGGTGTTTGTTATATGTAAATACACAGGATATTTAGCTAGAAGACGCAATTATCACGGAAGTGGGGTAGGATCAAATAAGCATACGATTCATCCTATTCTTTTTCAGACAGTTTTATTTTTGTTCGAAATAAAATTTCATTCATTCATTCATTTATTTATTTATTTCACCAGAGATGTATACCATATATGTCTTGAATGTTTGTTCAGTAACAGATGACCACAAAAAATGAAAGTCACTTTCACAAAAAGCACATTGGAGTATATGTGCAACAGTTTAGTTGTTTAATTGTATGTTATGCCAGTGATTGGCAACTTCCGGTTCCATTTACAACAGGGTATGAGAAAAAATATCTTTGAGTCTTTGCAATATCAAGAAAAGACACTCCCTCACACTACTACATGTATAGTACAAAACTATCCATCCATCCCTCTATTAACTGCACCGCTTATGCTCAGTAGGGTCGCGGGGTGCTGGAGCCCATCCCGGCAGTCCTCAGGCAGTGGTCAGGGGACATCCTGAACTGGATGCCAGCCAGTCGCAGGGAATGCAGAGACAGACAACTATTCACTCGCTCATCCACACCTAGGGACTATTTGGACTGGCCAATTAACCTGACATGCATGTTTTTGGAATGTGGGAGGAAACCGGAGTGCTCGGAGGAAACCCACGCAAGCACGGGGAGAACATGCAAACTCCACACCGGAAGGTTCGATCTCATGACCTTAGAACTGTGCCGCGGTCGCGCTAACCACTCAGCTGCCGTGCTGCTAGTACAAAACTAGTGATCCAAAAATTAAACAATACCTTTGTTGCTCTTTCTTGAATTTATCGGTTGTATTACCAGGGTTGGGCAATGTGCTTGCTTGAATCAGGTCCTGTTGATTCTGCTGGGGTCGGAGGTTAGGGCTGGTGCCGATAAAAGCACCTGAAGTAATGACAAATGACAGAAAATAGAAGGTTGATGGTTTCCAAACATTAATTTAATATCAATTTTCTGAACCACTCAGCCAACTTTGAGCCTATCCCAGCCTTCTTTGCACAGTAGGCAGGTAACATCGACTGGTTGCCTCTCAATTGCAAGGCACATTTACACCCGAAGTTCAACAATAAATTCTATAATTAACTCATATATTATTAAAATAATTGCCATACATGTTTATAAATGATTAAGCCTTTAGAAACATTGTCCCTTAGAAAATATTCTGAATTACGAAGAATTCTGTTTCCTAAAAATACTCATGATTTTTTCATTTTGATGATGGTATCAAACCTAATTTCAATAATCAACATTTGGTAAACATCACATTTTATTTTGAACTTATTATTATCAATCAGGCCACAAAAGTGAGTGTTACTTTTTTATAAATAATTTACAAATGTTCTCAGTTTAGCGCTAATTTTGGAGGTGTATGGTTTAGCATTTTAAATTGTGATGAGCATTTTTGTATGTTTGTGTTGTAAACCACATAAGGTAACAAATTATCATTATTCTTTGTTTTCTACAATGCAAATTTCAACCAATGTTATGTTGTTGATAGATATTTTAATTGTTCAGATACATTGACTACTCCACTAAATAATATACTGATTGTTCGAATATTAAAAATAACTGTTTGTATTAGCCCGAATACATTTTCAAACTCAAAATCACACATTGAATGGTGATATTAAATGCTCAATTAACCTACCATAATTGGAATGTGGGAGGAACCCAGAGTATTATGAGAAAAAATGTATAGAATATTTTGTAGATTCAAGGCCAGTGTTGGGACTAATGTGTTACAAAGGAATACGTTCCTGGGATACTTTATTCATCCCCGTAGGGAAATTCACACTTCACTGTAACGCATATTAATAAAATGTAGTAGCTCAACTGTCGTTACTGCATCTAAGGATATAATCAAATAAGGGGGCAGCTTTTATGAGCATATTTGATTGTGTGTACCAGGATAAATGGTAGGCAGCACATAGAGAGAGGGGAGTGGCTTATACAGGAACAGCAAATCAACTCAATTAATTGGGCAAATGTAAGTACAGAATTTAATACAAAAGTGTGCTGAATTTTGGCATATATGTATTTGTAAAATTAGTTTTGCAATAAAACATGACAGGAAAAAAACTTCTTGGACAGTACCCAGAAATGGATGAGATCTTAAAGTGGTTTGAAACCCAAAGACAAAAAGCATATGAGGTTTTTCAGCAAACTGTCAGAAGATTGCACAATCCAAGAAATATAAAAGATATACTGCTTCCACAAGTGGGTGTATAAGTTTTCATTTAATCGATTCCCGGCTCCTCCGTGTTATATGTCGAAGTGTCCTTGGGCAAGACCCTAAAACCCTAATGCCCCCAATAAGCAGGTAGGCGCCTTGCATGGCTGACTACCGATTGGTGTGTGAGTGTGTGTGTGAATGGGTAAGTGTGCAGCACATTGTAAAGCGCTTTGAGAGGTCTTCTATGACTTGAAAAGCGCCATAAAAAATGCAGACCCTTTACCATTTATATTTATTTTATTTTGTGTTTTTTTAAGCATTTTTAGGGTGTTAGCCTCTATTCAAGTTGGTTGGTTGGATCCGTTAACCACTCAGCATGTTGGGGCTCCATTTCCTATGGTGTGTCTTGGGCAAGGAGAGCCTGGTGGCGCCCATGTGGATGATTTCATAGTTACTTTTGATGTAACGCGCTACTTTTTGGTGGCAGTAATCTGGGGTGTAACGGAGTTACATTTTAAATAAAATAACTAGTAATTGTAACTAATTACTGTTTTTAAGTAACCCACCAATAACTTAAATCAAGGCCATATAAATATGTTCCCCACCAAAGGTACCAAATATTACAGAATGGCATGTATTGTGCATTCTCTTTTAGTTTGACTATCAACCCTAATTCTGAAGTTAATGAACAGTTTCCACAAAGACTTCCGGATTGCAAATATTTAGCAGCAATGTCCTTGTGTCACCACCATAATTCACCAGAGTCGTGCGTTTCTTCATATTGTTTGTTGGCCATTTAAAATGGTATATCTTAAATGTTGCACTTATTATTGTTCATCACAACAATACCTGTGTCTCTTGGTGCACGCTGTGGAGGAATGTTGGCTATGCCCCTCATCCTCTGGAGAACATCTTCAGAAAGCTAGACCAAAAGATGGGCTGCATGTTCATTTCAGTTTTAAAATAAGATAGAAAAGATGGGGAGATGGGTGGATAGAAAGACAGACGGATGAACGGACAGATGGAAATTTAGATGCTTTGTTTATGCCACTTAAATTGTTGACTTTGAGCATTTATTAACAAATAGCTGTAAAAATCTTGCCTTATAAATGACGTTTTCATTTTTAAAGTTTATAATACGTTTTGCCATGAATATATGATATATGATTAAGAAGAGTTACCAGAATAAACACTATTTCGCTTTATGTTATTAAGTAAAAATGTTCATTAAATGCTAAACTTAAAGACAGTTATTGACTGAACCACTTCGCCTCTACTTTGTGTATGTGTTTTTCTATGCAGCTCCACCCAAAACCACAAAGTCAAATAATTCATTCAATAGAATGTGCAGTCTGTTGTAAAAAAACAAAAACAAAAATACAATTAAATTAGAATTACCATTACATTTTAAACCCAGATATGTTCCTGATGATCACCACACAATGCACAGCTCCTAGAATTAATTTTCTAGGCAAAAAAAAAAAAAGTGACACAGTAAGAGAACCAGCGGAAGATGAAATGACGCGTCAGAAAGGAATGAGCAGAAACAACTGAGAAAAACAAGTGAAGGCCTACTAGACTGATGGGCAACATTAGATACAACAGTATTCAGAGGTGGTATTATATAGCAGAAATATTGTTCATTCTCTCTACCTGGAGTATTTGCACAACAAACCTGTTAGCATGCGTCTATTCTCATACTTCGTTTCCAATATGGTTTAGAACTAGTTGGTACAAATGTTCGTTCTCTGTGCACAAGTCATCGCAATGAACTATCTATTAGCTTATCAATTCATGATTATCAAGGACAACCAATTAACGATTTACAGTATCCTATTGTCCATCATGTAGTGTGTTTAGGGCAAGTACAGCCTGGTGTCGCCCATCCATCTAAAGACCTTGTTTTTGGGGTTGGGTTAGCTTACCCACATGAAACAGTTACAGTGGCCTGCGAAACTATTTGGCCCCCTTGACCTATAGCCAGATTTTAGACTTTAAACATAAAGATATAAAACTGTAATTTCTTCTGAAGCATCAACCATAAGTGGCACACAATCATGAAGTGCAACACACTTTATTGGATATCTTAAAAAAATTAACTAATTAAAAACAAAAAATGAGGCGGGCAAAATTATTCAGCCCCTTTACTTTCAGTGCAGCAAACTCTGTCCAGAAGTTCAGTGAGGATCTCTGAATGATTTAATGTTGATCTAAATGACTAACGATGATAAATGGAACCCACCTGTGTGTAATCAAGTCTCTGTATGAATGCACCTGCACTGTGATGGTCTCAGAGGTCTGTTTAAAGCGCAGAGCATCATGAAGAACGAGGAACACACCAGGCAGGTCTGAGAAGCTGTTGTGGAGAAGTTTAAAGCTGGATTTGGATAGAAAATTATTTCCCAAGCTTTAAACAACCCAAGCAGCACTGTGCAAGAAATAATATTGAAATGGAAGGAGTATCAGACCACTGCAAATCTACCAAGATCGGGCCGTCCCCCTAAACTTTCAGCTCATACAAGGAGAAAACTGATCAGAGATGCAGCCTAGAGGCCCATGATCACTCTGGATGAACTGCAGAGGTCTACAGCTGAGGTGGGAGAATCTATCCATAGGACAACAATCAGTCGTATACTGCACAAATCTGGCCTTTATGGGAGAGTGGCAAGAAGGAAGCCATTTCTTAAAGATATCCATAAAATGTGTCGTTTAAAGTTTGCCACAAGCCACCTGAGAGACACACCAAACATGTGGAAGAAGGTGCTCTGGTCAGATGAGACCAAAATCGAACTTTTTGGCAACAATGCAAGACGTTATGTTTGGCGTAAGAGCAGCACAGCTCATCACCCTCAACACACCATCCCCACAGTCAAACAAGGTGGTTCTAGCATCATGGTTTGGGCCTGCCTTTCTTTAGCAGAGACAGGGAAGATGGTTAAAAATTATGGGAAGATGGATGGAGCCAAATACAGGACCATTCTGGAAGAAAACCTGATGAAGTCCGCAAAAGACCTGAGACTGGGACGGAGATTTGTCTTCCAACAAGACAATGATCCTAAACATAAAACAAAAGCTACAGTCGAATGATTCACCAAAAAACATATCAAGGTGTTAGAAAGTCCAGACCTCAATCCAATTGAGAATTGTTGAAAAGAACTGAAAGCTGCTGTTCGCAAACGCTTCCATCCAACATCACTAAACTCGAGCTGTTTTGCAAGGAGGAATGGGCAAAAACATCAGTTTCCCGATGTGCAAAACTGAGAGACATATCCCTAGCGACTAGTAGCTGTAATCACAGAAAAAGGTGGTGCTACAAAGTATTAACTCAATGGGGCTTAATCATTTTGCACACCCACTTTTTCGTTTTTTATTTGTGAAAAAAGTTTAAAATATCCAATAAAGTGTGTTCCACTTGATGATTGTGTCCCACTTATTGTTGATGCTTCACAAGAAATTACAGTTTTATATCTTGATGTTTGAAGTCTGAAATGTGGCAAAAGGTCACAAAGTTAAGGGGGCCAAGTAGTTCCGCAAGTCACTGTAGCACTGGTTTCAGCTGGTTACCAGTAGCATGAGAAGCAACCGGCAGACCAAAAAAATAACTGGGCCGACATTAAGGAATGGACTTGTGCCAACCTGGCCACAACCCATGAACAGGCCAGGGATCGTCAAACGAAGAAGGCTGTCCAGAGTTGCGTCCACAACTCATGCGTTCAAGGGAACCGTGAACCAACAGTATCTTATTATTGTGTTGCATTATCAATATCCCACTTTATTCAGCTTCCCAACAACATCGGTGCAGTCATCTTTAAGGGTGACAAATTATCATTGTATAAACTGTGACCTGTGCTTTCTTTCTTTGGTACCTGCTACGGTTTTGTCAAATTCCGACACTTTATTTGCACATGAAGGCACCGCTGTCAACTTGTCTTCGAATCTTGAAAGTGACCCTTGCAACATGTTCAATAATCAATAATTTGAATGCCAGATTGCAACGTAGATAGTATTTTAAATTATCAGAACAACAAAAACATGTGTTATTGTTACATTCAACACATATGTATGCACAAAACGGGAAAAAATAGCAACAACACGCTTCAGTGGGTATTTATTGTTAAATCCCCATTAAACTTCAAAATTCAGCATATTTTAAGGGATGTCTGGCCACTAAATTCTGGTCATGGGGTTGCAGGTCTCTCAACCTCGAGTCCTCGACTTGCATCTTCTTACATCTCCCTCATCATTGTGTTGCTATATTGAACACTTGTTTTAACACACCAGTCCATTTTGAACAACCGCGTAATCAATTTAGTGTGTTAGCAAACCAAACGAAGAGAACTGTGGCTACATGTTGAAAGTTAGCATAGCTGATCAACGAACACTAGCTTAATTAGCATTATACCTTGACACCACGAAGAATCCTGACTCTGTCTTCGTCGTCCACACCAAAAGAGACCTTTCTCGTACTTTCTCCAGATCCCATGCCGCCTTGAAGTTATCGATGCAGCTTGAACTAATATTTCAGACAATGAAAGCGTTTATGGCTTCTGTAAATTTGAATGTTGATCCCATACGATTGCAATGACAACAGAACGGACCGGGTTGCCAAGTTTGTTCGCTCTCCCTCTTTCCAAGTTCATACTCGCGGGAGTAATACGTAGGAAACTTAAAGAGTTGTAATACATGCGTCATGAAGTTCAAATTTTGAAACTAAAATTTAAAAAAAAAAGCCGCAGCTCTATTGTTCTGTCGATTGATAACAGATTATTAAACGTTGCCAGGCTTCAGCATTATCCCCCATTCGTTCATAATCGCGGAAGTACCGGTCAAAACATTTATTAGTACAGCCAATAATCGCAAGGAGTCTCAAAGGGCTGCGCAGAACACAGATTGTTGCAACCTAAAGCCTATTATGACACCATCCCCTGATCTCAAACCTACATGAGGGCAAGGCAAAATTCAAAAACCTCAACATGAGGAAAATGAAGAAACCTTTAGAAGGGACAGCACATGAGTTAACCCCCCTTCCAGGATGACAGGTTGCAATGGATGTTGCAATGACAAATATTACACAGATGTTGTCAACATGAAATATAGGTAATTCATAAGCTATAGAATATAAGTGTGTTTTAAGCCTAGATTTAAACAGTTCCACTAAGTTTGCAGTTCAAATCTCAGGGGGCAGAGCATTCCACAGCACCAATCCCCGAATGGAGAACGCTCTGGAACCTGTGGATCTCTTCTTGGGTCTTGGGATCACCAGCAGACCAGCATTCTCAGAGTGAAGGCTCCGAACCGGAACATAGGGGGAAATTGAATCTCTCAATATCCGCAAGCTTGGTAGCACGCCATTTTCGTTCAGATATCCTTTAAGTGATCTATTTTTTTCAGTAAACCAAGGCGTGCGTCTTTTAGGTTGTGATTTAAGCCGTGGGGGCTCCACAGAATCCTGGACACTGGCAAGAGTATGCATGCGTATTTCTGACCCAAAACAGCGGAATTAGGAGTACGAGTTAGACTTGAGTGAGCAAAGTTCATCTCATTTGTACAAGAACAACATGCCGAGCTGTTGTGTGTACGGGTGCACGGATCACAATTTTACAGAACACACATTTTGCGTACTTCCATGAAGAAACCGGACTTTTCAAAAGCACTGTAGGAGCCTGTGGCTTCAAGCCTTTAAAATAACTGACTGGACTGAGAACATCATTGGGACGTTATTGTTGCGATCTGGTTTATACAACATTTACTTGAATGCTTAAGGCCCTAGTAAGAGTAAGTAGGATAAGTGTGGGGTGTTAAGTGTTTGCTACCAATACCTGCTACAGACGGTACTACTTGTGCTAGCCAGTAGATATTTAATAATAACAATGATTATAATAGTAATAATATTTTTAGCACCGTTATATTTAATCCATATTTTAGGTTATATATAATTAATCAGAATGGTTTTATATAAGTTATTTGTTTATACCGTTACTAATAATTATTAATGTATTGTTGTTATCATTATTATTATTATTGATCCCATCAACTCTAATGATGTACTTAAAGTGGGTGGAAGCCATTGAAAGTCAATTTTTCTAAAGTTAAACTTATGTTTGATCTAAGCTACTTTAAATATGAACTGGTTATCAGAGATACTATTTTCGTCCATTTAACTTGCTAGTACTTTACTCGTTACTTACCTGATATGGACCTGCGTTGTAAATGAGGCGAAAAGGTCACACAGAAACGCTCCATAAAGTGGAATCCAGAATCTATGTGTAGCACCAATCGAAAGAAATGTTTTCCTTATTGTTGCTATCTTGCTGCTTGCTCATACTTTGTGCTTCTTTGAGATGTTACCATTTATGATTCACAATCTTTTTCTGGTATAAATCGACATTAGTTTTGCCATTCTGCCTCAACAGTACGTGCACAGCTTGGCTTCGTCGCACTTGTTTACAAACAAAGAAAGGGGTCGTTGTAATAACTGTGTCATATAGTTGAAATTATAAAAAGAAAAAAAAACACGGTATTATTGTACTGCTGAATGACAAGAGATTACAAAATAATACGAGGTTCTAGCAAAGTCCTCCATTCAAAGTTCATATTCGCGAGGGTAATAAGCTAGAAGGTATACAGGTTGTAATGAAATAAATGTCGTATAGTTAAAATTTCAAAAATGCAGTTTTATTGTACTGCTGAATGAGAGCTTCTAGCAACATCCCCCTTTTTAAGTTGATACTCACGGAAGTAAGACGCAAAATGATAAGAGTTGTAAAATTAAACAAAAAAACATTTTTATACAATCGTAATGATTTATTTATGCATAGAAATGATAAATGCACACATCAAATTTAAAGGTGACAGAAAACAGTTATGTTTGTGATTGATCTTAATTGTTTCATGTAAAAAAATGCAAAGTATACAATTTGTAGTTAACTGTTTAGAAAAGGGGTCTCCAACCCGCGTGCCCCCACAAAAGAGCTCAGGTTCCCAGTGTTCTGAAAATAGCTGAACAGTGCTGGGTTCATTGTGGTTTTCTTGTAAAATCATTTTGAATGGTTGATTGAGTCTATTTAACCCTAGTTCCAATAATTCACCCAGTGACAACATAGTAGCAATATATGAATAACATAATGAATTGTTATTTCAGAAAGGCATATCCATCCGGATGCGCTTTGCGCTAATCAGTAACAAAAAGAAACTCTGCTTGAAAAAGGTTGGAGACCCCTGCTATAATGTTTCTGTAAACAAACTACTATTTGATTTGACTGCTATATTTCAGTGAGGCGTTCCTATTCTCCAGTGACAAACTTATTTCCTTCACATGACTGCAGTAACACTATTATATATGAAGACTAATGAGTCAGACTAGGGAGTATGTCGGTTTTTGAATAAATTGAAGCAGATTAAATTTACAAGCCACACTGGAGTGAGATCCATGAGCTAGCTGTGTTTGAGTGGATGCTGAAAGCTGGGTAAACTGTCTCTTTAAATGCAACCTTGAATGTGTACAGGTGCTCCCTTTGACCGCTAATGTTGTGGAACATCAAGGTTCCTCCCTCGTAGTCCAGCGCCACCTCAATTTTCACCGGCTGCTGGACCATCCCGCGCAGGACCACATTGGACGAAGACTTGCAGACTGTGAGTTTGCCGCTTTTCCACTGGAGCCGCCAGGACACCGAGTTGTGACCCAATCGGCTGTGGTCTCCGCGGCGTGGGATGCTCTTGTAACACACCCCCAGGGACCACATGCTTTCAGGGCCCACCTCCACCATCCAAACATGCTCGCCGCTAGAAAAGCCCTGATTGCACATGACCTGCGGCGCACTGGTGAAGCGCTCTTTGTTCTCGGCGTACACCTGCTTGGTTTCAGTGTACTTGGCCGTGCGAAGGTCATTGCTGAGATGCAGGTTGGGGTGGCTCGTGCAGGCGTTGAAGGTGAGCTCCAGAGGATTGAAGAGGAGACAGAGGAACTGGGACAGGCGGCTCATTTCGGCACGGAAGGCCTCCGTCCTCAGGCTTTCCTGCAGTTTCTTGGTGTTGAATGGGGCCTTGGTGGGGATGTTGCACGAAATTTGGACTGTAGCAGCCTTCCTTAACTTTTCTTCTATCATTAAGAATCTGGACAGAATAGGTACAAAATGAATTAGATCCCCCTTTCCGGTCACAGACCATTAACAATGCAAATTCATCCTAACTTTATAACCGGAAATTGAAACTACTGTAACGCATGTCATGCAAATACCTCTATTTTAGTATGTTGGCTTCCCACCAATCAAGAGCCGGTTCCCTTCATGATGCTCTTTTTTCCTCTCGTGATTGGTTAATATGCATTTTTTTTTGCATAGCTTTCGAGACTTTGGGTGCATAAAATTGATTTTTTTTAACTTTCTATGTTATCTTTTTTTTTTGTAGTTCTGTGAATATTTTAATTTAACTTTCCTGTATTTTTCAGGAATAATGTGTTTAACAATAATCGTTTTTGTTTAAATGAGTTAAATGTTCACTGTAGAGTGAAAACAATAAATGCTATTTTGATTTAGTAGAATCATAGATTCTTTTTTAATCAGTTAGTACATAATGAAACATTATATTTGTTAATGTACCAATTAAAGAGACCCCCAAAAATGTTTCTTTCTTACTTCCTTTTTTCCTAGCTTTTTTCTCTCCATTTTCTTGTTTTCTTTTCCTTTTTCTTCTATTTTCACTTATTTTTCCTTCTATTTTTTGTTCTTTTTGTTTTTTCCAAGCGTTTTATTTCTTCCTTTCTTCTTTTCTTTTTCTCTCTTATTTCCTTTTTTCTTTTTTTCTTTGGTTTTCTTTTTTGCATTTTGCATGTTTGTCTTTCTTTCCCACCTTTTAGAAATAATTTGGTGCATCGTGTTACATAATATATGGGAATATAAGAACAGAAAAAAAACAACCGTTTAGGGGCTCTTTAAGGTGAGCTGAATTAAGAGAGCCGGTACTCTAAAAACAGCTGAAATGGTCAGCATCACTATGTTTTTGTACAAAGTAAAATCGGAAATGAACTTGGCAGTGTTAACTCAAGGTTTTCCGAAGATGCATTACTCCTTCTGTAATTCTGTGGTTGCTAGTAAAACCCAGCGCAAGATCACTCCAAAATTGTTCTGTGTTTGATATGACAGTGAGAAAATATTGCCAAATTATAATTAAAATAAAATGTCGAATGTTATTATATTTGCTAAATTGCATTTCGCATTAGCTAAAACAATAGCACAACCAACCAAATTAAGTAGTCATTTAGTCTATTTCATCTGTTAATGGGTGGAAATGTGTAAGATATTGTATTTTCTACTGAGTATCTGAGTATAAATCTGTGAATCTGTTCTTTTTTCAAATATGAAAGAATCTCTCAGTAATACATCTTCCAAACAGGAAGCTTACTTGTCCACTTTTTTATCAGTAAGAGTGGTTCATTTGATTGAATACTAAAACCACAATTAAAGCATTTAAAATGATTCTTAAAACTGCCGTTAGCTGAAGACAACACTTACTTACTAACCTTGAGCTAGCTTACAGGCTAAGTCACACTAGACGAGAGGCAGTTGTGAATTTACAAAATCTACTTTTGTGAATATTATTTCACTGTGTGAAATGATAACATACTTCTGATATCATACTTGGTCACAGGGAAATAATCATTTAACTACCACTTAACATGCTCTCTAATTGGTACGCCGAATTTTAACTTTGTAGCTAAAACTACAAGGTACCATAAAAAATGTTTTTACTGGCTAATGAAGTTGCATGAATCCGTCATGTTGAGAGTTTCAGTTGCACTTTGCTTTGCTTCCACGAGTTGCTTCTGTTGCGCCTCCAAAGTACTCACGCCCACTTCCCAGTTGCTTCTTTGCTGATTTTGCTGATCCTCCAGAAGATTTTGCAATCTTTCTCTGTATCTGTATGCACCATCAAAACAAGGACAAGTTGAGTAATAGTACGGAAATACCATGATTAAATGGTGTGCCTGTGCTGTAAATTTAAAGGATGGTTATCATATTCGTTTTGGAACTGAATGGCTAGATTTATAAGTTTTTCCTGTATTTGAATGTTCATAAATCTTTAGAGTTCACACATAGAACCTGAGGAAGTGAAATGTTTAAGGGGTATGAAGTAGGAGTAAGAAAGGGCCTAAAAAATCCAACCAGGCCCAACCCAGTCCAGTGGGTATTAAAGCCCGAACCAGCCCGAGTCCAACCATTGAACTTGATTTGTAGGGATGAATGAAGGAAACCTGAAATTTCTTTTTTTTTTTTATAAGAACGAGGATAGGTGATTTATAATCAATTAAAACCTGTCCTTTTTTTAAACGAAATCAAAATTAAACAAGATTGTATAAACATTTCCATATTTTATATTTCTGTGTCTGCAGAAGTTACATTCAGCGCCAATTTTCCATCATTGACGGAGTTGACAGGAAGATTTCAAGGCCGTCTTTCATTCTGACGGGTTCGTTTACGTTACGGAATTAGTAATCATTAGATAAGAGAAAAGAAATGCAGCCAAACGGCGTATGATTCCATCGAACGGCTGGTACGTTGACATGCGAGCATTTTTATCTGGAAACGTAACTGCCTCATCTGGCTATTCAAGTTCGAAAGCACAAAGCGAAACTCCTCATGTGCTTTATCCGTGAAAATCATTGTTATGTTAAGCGTGAGACGTTCTCAAATAGGCGTTACGGCCAAACTACAAAAAAACGATCCCGGGACTGAAAAAATTATACAATTGTGCTTTTGGTCAATGGCAGAAATATGTAGTGAGAGGCATAACATTTTTATATTATTGCAGTAAAAGGCACAGAATCCAAATAACTTTCTACACCATCAAAAAATATGCAGCCTCTTTGAGGTGTTTTGCCCCTGGGAGACGTTTTGTGTCTTACCCTTCCACAAGTGTAGCCATGACTTCTACTGTTGTGAGAGCCTTGTTGACCAGTTTGTCTCCAACGGCTTCACAGAGACCTTGCTGCTCCTTCACCTTCTCCACCAGGAAGTCCATCATTTTCAGCCTGTTAGAGACCACCTGCATGCATTTGAATATTTAACACAAATACCATTCAAATAAGATACAAAAGTCAGGGGAGAACATCAATAGGCTTCAAAATTGTACTTGGTATCATGAGCCCCTTTTGTACTTTTTTCTCATCATGTGTTAGTGTTATAGCTTAATATAGTACAGGGGTGTCCAAACATTTTCAGAAATCAAGCCAGATATGGTAAGTTGAAAATGTGTGAGGGACAACTAATCAACTGAGCATTCTTTGAACAGTCCTTAATAAATTCACCCTCTGTCAAAGGTTTGCAGTGCTTGGCGATCAGCGTTGCCCCCTGTAGCTTGCCTTTGTAGCCTTTTCATTTGACTCGCATGGTCGCTTGAAAAAAAAGCTTCCAGTTGTTTCACCTTTTTACAGCGTAGGTTTTCAGTTGGCTTTTTGTAGTCAGTATGCTTCGTCTGGCAGTCCCTGACACATTATTTGCTACATTGTATACTTTTTTTGCCAAATACATCACACAAATACTCATTTATTTATTTCTCTATTGTTTAGATGCACTTACTATTAAGGCCAGTCTCTGGGCACTACCGTGTAAATATTTTTGCCTATTCATCCTGACATTCTTTTTACCTTAATTTTCTCCTTCAGGTCTTTCCTTTAATTAGTTTTATGTATAATAACGAGATAATGTTCACTTAATGGTTATTAATGACAATAAAGACAATTCTAACCTTAATTAGAGTAGTAAACTGCATTTTTGGAATGATAACCTTGTCAACTCCATAGTCTTCTTCTTCCAGTGTTTATACATACAACTCAACCATTTGGCAACCAGTTCCAATAGATTACCCATGTCAAAGACGCACATGAAGCAATTTGTTATAATTTGGATTCTTAAATTTCTTAGATGGTCACATGTTTGACTTGCTTGTATGTTCAATAAAGATTGGTTGTCATATATGTTTGGAAAATAATCTTGAATTAATATTCACCAAAATAATTTTAATCAGTTTTCTGCATTTTTCTGAGGGGAATATATTTTAAGATTGTATACACATTTTGGTGTAGGTTGTAATTGTTTTAGAAGACCATTACATTTTAATGATTTTTTTTAAAAAAAAAGCCCTTTAAAGGGTCATTGTGTATTTTTAGCGCCTCCTTTCAGTCCTTAAAAAAACAACATTGAATTAGATTACAAGCAAAAATACACTATTGTAGAGAAGTGCATTTTTTTAAATTATCATGGCTGGAGAAGTTTGTATTTATTTTACATAACATGAGCCTCGCGTAGAGGCACGTGTCATGTTTGTCCGCCATCTTTCTGCTCTAGGAACCAAATAAAAACAAAAACCTGTCTTTCTTTTTTTATGTCTTTTTTATTAGCTTTTACCTCTTCGTTTTTTCTTGTTTTTTTTACTCTCTTTTTTATTACTTCTTTTTTTTCTTTATTCTCCCCTTTTTGTCCTTTTTACATTTTTTTCTGTCTTCTTTTTTCTTATATTTTTCTTTTGTTTTTCTTTTCCCGTATTGTCTTTTTCTTTTCTTTTTCTCAGTTTTTCTTTACTCTCTTTGCAAAAGAAATAATTAAATGGGAAAAACATTGCGGTTCAGTCACTTTGAGTCCTCATAATTTGTAATCATCTCATTTGTTTTTAATTGCACCACATAATGCAGTGACAATTAGAGGCCAATATTACACATTGTCCCTTTAAAACATTTTTTTGCAATCACAAAGCGATTAATATTACTTTGTTGCATAGATTAATGAAAGAGTTACTTTTACATCGGCCTGACCGTAGGTAAAAAAAAATCGAATGAATAAAACCATTAATTACCATATCTCTCAATAAAAAAAGTGAATAAAATGTAATGAATAAATGTATGAAAAAAATACAAGTATGAAATAAAAAATAACACACAATTAATCAAAAGAAACTAAATTGAAAAAGTAACAATGTGCTAAATAAACAATAAATAAAATATAAAATAAATACAATGTCTTACCTTACTGCGGACCTCAAGGGCATGCCTCATTTCGCCTTCAGCAACACTGAAAGTGAGAAGTTCATGGTTTTGGTGCAGACCCTCCATGAAACACTTGGAGCACAGCAAGGTCATGTCAGTAGAGCAGAAGTAGATGAGTGGACAGCAGTGAACATCACACTGCTTTCCCATATCCGTCGGCTCGACCACCAGATGCTCTAAGGCGTCTTCTATCTTCGTCAGGCTCACCGGAGGAGCGCTGGGTTCTGACGTAGACGCTAAATAGCCGCTGATGATGTTACTGAGTTTAAAATTCTTCTGCAGGGACTGAGCACCAGGATACTCCAGGCGACACTCCGGGCACTGCAGCACTTTGTTGGTGTCGGCCGTGGTCTGCAAGATGCAAACCTGGCAGTAGTTGTGGCCGCAGGGGAGCACGACCGGGTCCAAGAAGAGCTGGAGGCAAATGGGGCAACTTAACTCCTCTTGAATGGAAAAACTCATGATGCCAGGTGGGAAGCAGGGGGCTTTCAACAATAAGTACTAATAAAAAGCCCCTGATTCCCTTAAAGGCTTTGAAAATATAACACCAGGACAGTCCTATCCCACAATCAGCAGCGAAGACATCAGCTTAACAATGAGCGTGGCAACTGCCAAAAGCTTCTATTTAATGGGCAGCACAATAACATGCACACCAAGAAGAGCAGCATTCCTTTTCTTAGATACAGGAAATAGACCGCAGCATGAGGGTTGTTTGTGGTAAAAATATTCTACAAGCATCAAGGATCCTTCAACGTCAATTGTAATCTGGCTGCTGCATCATCTGTGAACGTTATTAGTCTGGAGGTAGATCGTGCATAACAAATAATTATTTCTTACTGACTGTAGGAACAACTTTTCTTAGAAAGGGCCTTAGCTGTAATTTAGGACACGGATGCTCAACCATAACAGAGGTTTACATCGTGCGTGGGATCGGTCACACAGTAAATGAGGGAACCTGCTTTAGTACACAAACTTAAGTCACGTGGGCCGGATGACTCATGTTGAGAGTAAACAGAGCAGGGAGAAACTCCGCTTGTTTTTACTGTACAGTTAAATAAAGTCCGTTATCTCAAATGTCACTGGGAAATTTTAATGATCATAAGAGACATGCTACCTATATATGTTAATGTTAAATTATCAAGTAGATGATTTCGGAAGAGGTTATCACCGGCAGATGAGTGGTTAGCACCTCAGCCCCGCGGTAGAGAGGTCAAGGGTTCGATTCCAGCTACAGGCTACCTGTGTGCCTGAGTAGGTTTCTCCCAAACACGATGGTTTCGTCCCAAGTTCCCAAACCTGCATGGTAGGTTAATTGGCTGGTCCAAATTGTCCCTATGTTTGAATGAGTGTGTAAATTCTTGTATGTCTCTGTGTTCCCTGCAGCTGGGTGGCAACCAGTTCAGGGTGTCCACTGCCCGAAGACCGCTTGGGGTGGGCTCCAGCACCCCTGCGCCAAATGAGGATAAGCGCTGAAGAAAATGGATGTTTTGTAATCATACGTGGGAATCTTGGATGACAAATGGTTCTCTATAAGTTTTACCCTGTTAATAACCAAAATAAGTTGACACCGCCGAAGGTTCGAGGAAGGCTTTGTCACGGTCGAATTTAATTCACGTCAACCAAAATTGCTACGCAAAGCAAAGACACGGCCCTGTTTTAAAAGGCTGACAAAACAAAATATCGTGAAATTTGAAACTATCTGGCATCCAAAATACAATTTCTCTGCATAAGTTACACTTTGTGGTGGTCCAGTAATGTGAAGTCATGGGAGGAAGGTGAGAATGGACCTCTCCTTTCATCATCCATTATCTGCACGGCTTATCCTCAAGTAGTGTCGCGGGGTCCTGGAGCCCATCCCAGCTACCTTCAGGCAGTGGGCAGCGGACACCCTGAACTGGTTGCTAGCCAGTCGCAGGGTACACAGACAGACAACCAGTCACCCATTCACACCTAGGGACAAATTGGACCGACCAATTAAACTAACATGGATGTTTTTGGAATGTGGGCGGAAACCGGAGGAAAACCACGCAAGCACGGGGAGAACATGCAAACTCCTCACAGGAAGGTTTGATCCCGTGACCTCAGAACTGTGCCGCACATGCGCTAACCACTGGGCTGTCATGCTGCCCTCCTGTCATCATCCTTTCTGCCATGATTGCCGATTCAAGGCACCTGTGACTGCCCAATTGGCGCCAACAGCCCTGAGAGCTGATTGGCTAATAGACTCTTTTTAAACCCCCAGGTTTCAAGAGAACACTGTCAGATCGTTGCAAACCGATGCTCCCAGCTCGGCAAGCTCTTACTTTCAGACACTTTTCCTGTCCTGTTTTTCTCTGCCTGATACCCGTTGCCAACCTGTTTCCGGACCTGACTCTGCCCCGTTCTACCTTCCCGACATCCGACCTGTTTTTCCCCGCTACCTGCCTGACACCTGTTGCTGACAAATCAAGTCAAGTCACATTTATTTATATAGCCCTTAATCACAAAAATGTCTCAAAGGACTGCACGGGATTACAATTACAAAATTACACAATTACCTGATCTTAAACCAGCATGCGGGCAAGGAACAACTCAAAAACCTCAGTGTGAGGAAAAAAGAGAAACCTTGAGAAAGGACCTCACATGTGGTAATCCCCCTTCCAGGATTGACCAGGGTGAATTACAATTAGCATTACTGTACACATAATAGTAAACACCGTGTCCGTCGATCCTCGGATTGTGAAAGCAAGCCCTTCTTTCCTCTTATCAATAAAACTGAGTAAACAAACGTTACTGGGTCCTGTCTCTGTTCCTGGCTTGTGACACTTTCTCCTTTAACTTCACAATGTTTACATTTCCTTTTTTAAATTGTTGAATTTGTACGGTAGACGATGAATATTATCATTATATTTAGTATGTAATGTATCGCTGTGCTGGGCGTCTGCAGATGGTTGCAGTGGGTGATAGTGACACAAAGAATTCTGTTTTGGAGCACACCTCAGCCCCCAAAAAATAAAATTGGGATAGTATTATCAAGCTAAGAGCAAGTGAAGACATCCAGTATTTTCTTTTCTTGTTTCATAGACTTTATTAATAATGAAGGATAACATATGTATTAATTCTTTTTTTCCAAGGGAGCAGCGTGTAGGCTGTATCTTTAAGTCCGGGTAAGCTAATAAAACATTTTTTTCAATGCTTCAGTTCAAATATTGCTTTGTTGCTGTGCCAATCAAATGATTAATAAGATGTAGGGAAATGTATTTGTAAATCTGATTGTGCCTCACCAAACGTGAACCTCACCTCATGTCACTGGCTGTCAATCACAAGACTAATGTAAACAGTAATCCAAGAAGCATATATACAGATTTTACGAATAATTTAGATATTTTTGTTAATTGACTTGTTAAGTAAATTATACTTCTAACCTTACAAATGAACAATTTCACATTCCAACCCGTAATTGTCATTAACTACCAAAAGTAGGGTTTTGGATAAAGTTTTATGCGGGCGATGAAAATGAATTATTGCACTTTTTAATTTAAAAAAACAAACAAAAACATAGTCAAATTATCCCCTTTACTTGAGGTGATCATGATGTAAAATGTTTCGAAATATGACTCATTTACCAGACAATTATAAATATGTGGTTCCAAGTGCCGAGTGAAGTGTGATCAATAAGGAAGTTAGCCATTCTAATTAAAGATGGAGACCTGAATAGAAAGTTGTTGAGTGCCAAGTGTTTCACAACATTTGAGACGAAATGTTGTTATTCTCGTTGGTAGTTTTACCTCACCACAAGATCTGATGCTTTGTCGATGTAAAAATAAAACCTTTTTTTTTCATGACATTTAATTTTATCTATCTATCTACCTTGGTCATATCCCTCGAGAGGGGTGACCGACAGCAAGACAAACACATACAGAAACAAATAAAAAATTTAAAAAAAAGGGAAAAAGTAGCAAAAACACACACACACATTTTTTTGGACCATGGCCAACCCAAATGCCCAAACACCCAAACAAGTTAAGCACCTCGGCACCCAAGTCTGTCATGCTTTCGTCCCTCCAGATGAAATGGGACACAAGAGAGCAGCGATGTCACTCGGGTCAGGGTCACACAACACACTCTTCTGTTCAACAGCAGGGCCCGACAGCTTTCGCTGGTTTACCCCTGCCGTATCATACAGGTGCCCTGCCCATCCCTTAGAACGCATCCAAACATCCCACAATCCTTTTACACCTCTTCACTTATTCTTATCACACACAAATTCATTTAATTATGGATTCCAATATTTAGTTTCCACACCCATACCCAGGACCGGCACGAGCCTTCTTGGGGCCCTAAGCAAAATGAGATATGGGTCCCACTTTTACTTGATAATTTGCATACCTACTAGAACTCATCCCATGTTCTACTCCAAGGGTGGGCAACTATTTGGAGTCGGGGGCCGCATGTGACATGTTATACTTCTTTTGAAATAGATTAGTTTCATCAAATTGGTTTTGAAACAACTACAATTAGAGCAAAATACTATATCAGGTCCCTGTTTAAGCACTTCATTTGTTATTTACTTTTGAAGAATTATTGTAGGTTTGGTTTTTTTTTTAGGGTTTTTTTGTATTTCTGAAGTCGGATTTTTACTGAAGTTCTGTAGTTTTTTGTAGTGTTACTGTAGTTTTATTTTTGTACTATTTTTGTAGTATTTTGAAATTAATTTTATGTAGTATTTCTGAAGTAGTATTTTTTAAGTATTTCTTTAGAACTTGGGTTGCATATCCATTGCATTTTCGTGATCTTTTTGTATTCGTGATCTTTTTGTATTATAACAATAGTTTTATGAGTATAATATTTTTGTAGTATTCCTGTACTATTATTTTCCTTTAGGCTTTTTGTACTATCTCTATTGTATTTTGTAGTATAACCATATAAGAATGTTTGTCGTATATCTGTAATATTTTTGTAGTATTTTGTGATCCATAGGAGAATTTTTGTAGTATCGCTATAGATGTAATTTGCAGTATTTATGTGTGAACCTCTTGTAGTTGTATTTTTGTAGTAATATATCTCTAGTACTTTTTTTGCATTTCAGTAGAATTAAAATTGATGTATTTCCAAAGCAATATTTTACTCATATTTTGTAGTATTTGTGTAGTCTTTCCATTGCAGTATTTTTGGAGTAATTCTTTAGTATTTTTGTGATATTACTATAATGGTCTTTTTGTAGTATTTTTGAAGTAAATAAATCAGCAGTAATATTTTGTAATGTAGTATCACTGTAGTAGTATTATTATAGTAATTCTATACTACATTTTATTTTCAGAATGAAAGCAAAATAATATACTGTATGATGTCCCTGTTTTTAAGAACTATATTTGACATTTAGTTTTGTAGTTATTGTGTAGTATTTTTGGAGAAGAATTTTTAGTGGACACACAATGTGACAATGGGGACAATGTTAAAAAAAAGTGATCCACTCTTGGGGGGGCCCTTGAGGTTGCAGGGCCCTAAGCAGCCGCTTAGCTCGCTAATGCAACTATATATTATAACATATAAAAAGGGGAGTGGGCGGGCAGGCGGACAGACGGGCGGATAGACAGACGGGCGGATAGACAGACGGCCGGATAGACATACATACAGACAGACAGACAGACAGACAGACAGACAGACAGACAGACAGACAGACAGACAGACAGACAGACAGACAGACAGACAGACAGACAGACAGACAGACAGACAGACAGACAGACAGACAGACAGACAGACAGACAGATAGATAGATAGATAGATAGATAGATAGATAGATAGATAGATAGATAGATAGATAGATAGATAGATAGATAGATAAAAGACAAAAATACAAATCAGACTTACATTACTAATCCATCATTTAGCTGGATGAGTGAATGAAAATATTACTGCATTGTGTTTATATTATAACGTATGCATAGAAATAAATAACACAGGGGACACCAGTTAAGTCATGTCTCCTATAGCTTTGTGTGTGCATTGAAGATGTCTTTGAATCCACAGAAGGAAATAGTGAGAGGATGAAAATGGAGAAAAAAAAGATTATCACAAAGTTGCACATGCTCAGGACTACTTTACTGGTAGAACAGGTCGGCGGGAGATTCCAGTTAACTTGTTCTACACGATTTTAATATGAAATTAAGCTCTGAGTTACTTTACCCTCAACTTCAGAGCTCTTTTGGGACATTAGCATTTGAAGTTCAACTTAAGCTATGTGCATCAATGTAAAAAATGTAACCAAAATAAATGTTTACAGAAAGTATGTAGATATTTATCAAATAGTCGACCTTTCATTGAAATTACATCTGATTTAATTGGTTTTGCAATAAAGGGATGAAAAGCATACTAGGTAACAGACAAAATAAATATGAGGTACAGTACATGTTAATCGACATACCTTGCTAACTCCATTTTGTGCAAGCACAAATTTTGATATTTTTTTTTGTAAAACACGGAACCCTAAAGAGTGACAAATTTAACAACTGCCAGTGTCATGAAGTTGGGGGAGACTGTGCCTCATCTGTTACAAATATATTAAATTATTACCTTTATTCAGTGCAAAATTCCTTTGTAATTTGACTTCATAATTTGGGGATTTTCTTTTTCAAAATCGCAGAATTTTCAATATTATATTCTGAATATTATTTATAAAATTCGTATGAAACGTATTACTGTGCTGAACACATATGGAGCGAGGCCTGGAATCCTCTTGTCTTGGGCAGAGGGTGATAGTGAGACCAAGGATTCTGATTTAGCGCACACTTCACGCCAGATTAGTGTTTGGATTAGCAAACTACCAGCATGACAAGCCATTTAGTATTTTTTTCTTTCTCGTTGCATGGACTTATTTCATAAAGCGAATGTAGAGAGAATTGCTTTAAACTATACTGTATGTATTTGGTTTCGAATCTTATTTGCTGGTTACCGAGTTGACTAGCGAGTGGTGCTCAATATTCCCCACCAGAATTAGTCCCAAAATACAACCTAATCGTCTCAAGTATTTATCATTAAAGAAGCAATCCTCAAAACATATTGTATTTTAGTTTTAAATGATCCATTTTGCAGTTTATTGATACTGATTGATCAATCCAAGGAAAAATACAGGCACACAAACAAGGCAACATATTTTAATTCTACTAAATAATAAACCGAGATTTATTTACAAGGCTTGGATATCAAATTTAAAAAAAAAAAAGGGCATTGTTCAAAAGAGAACTCGCAGAGGTAAAGAGTGGGAGAGGAGAAATTCTGTAACGATTAAAAGCACTAAACAGTAAGACCGATTTTAAGATAATCAACTCATTTCAATGATCAGGAATTACTTCATATAGTGACAGTATTATATAATTTATGCATAGCACCAAACGGTTTGTTGTGAAATCTTATTCTTGGGTTACCTTTTGTTCAGACAAAGCATCTTGTGGGGGAGATGTGCCGCATGGCCACCCCGAAGAAAAACAATGTGGATTCCATCAGATGTTGCTTTCAGCCGATTGAGAGGGAGGGAAAGAACCACCGACCATCCAAGCCTCGTGGTTGGAGTGCGCCAGGCTTTCTAGCCAAGGCCCTGGGGTTTGGCCTTTTTTGTCCCCATTGTCCAAGGGGACAAAGGCTAAACAGGTTGCCCTTTTGGGCCGCTGTCCTGAAATGCCGATGAGGTCATCTGTAATTGGAGCCGTGTCCTGTGACCGGTTGAAGTTCCTGTTGACACAAAAATAAAGTCAAAATAAAGTTCCTTAATTAACTGATTATTTAATTCGGACAGGCAACAAAATAAATCACTGGCATAAATCATGTTGACATACATAGACACCTAATCAATTTATCAAATACAAATGGACACTACAGCGGATCAAAACTTCATTATACAGCTGGAGAGTCTGGTCACTTCCTGAAAATAAAGAAAATGTCTCTCTGTGATCCTTGGTGTGCAGTTCAGGGTAGTTTGTGTGATCCAATACTCCCAGTAGAAACCAGATTAAGAAAAAAGAAAAAGGAAAGGTGGTTATGTGAAAGATTGTGAGTCTTTTCTTGTTTTGGCAGAGTTAGTGGTTGGAAAAGGTTAGGGAAAATGTATTTGAGGCAGTGTTCCTTACATGGATTATCTTTCTATTAAGTTGCTTACTAAAAAGTATCTGCACAAATACTTTATTTGGTTACAAAGTCACAGTAAGACATGTTTTTTCTATGCTACGGTTTCTAATACGTTCTCGCTCTGCCAAGCAAATGACACCATCCTCACATTATTGATAATATATAATGTACATATACATATAATGCAGGGCTGTAAGAACACGGTGACAACGTGACTCGACTCAAGACATAATTTAACATTTTAAAAAAGGGTGTTGATTAAAAAAATATATAGTGTTATATCTGATTTTTCACACTGGCTGGTTAGTTTGCTTATCAGTTAGAGTCACCTGAGCTTTGATAGGTGAAGATACTTACACAGAAAAAAACAGGTTAAATATAGCCCTTCCCTGTCTTGCGTACAACCCCTTTAATTGGAAATTATTGACACTATCTGTTCTACCACACCATTGTTTCATTTTTTAAATGTAGAATCGAACTATTTGTGAGTCATAAACCACAAAAGGGTGTGGTTTCTTTGATTGTTTCCATGCACATGCAGACTATTTCCAAAGAGCGCCACACAGGAGGCGCATGAAGCAACCAAAAAATTACAAATTTGGACATTATTGCAGTGAAGGTAAAACGGGCGAATCATAATTTTGTGTTTGTTGACATGTCAACTTTGTAGAGGAGTGGAACAAATGAAATTTGACATTGACATTATAGTAACTGTTTTTATTCTAGGTGTGATCCCCCCTTATTTTTTCTTTAAATATCGCATAAAAGGAGACAAAAGAACAATACTTTGCCAATGATGTGCCTTTTTTTAATTTTAAATTGAATCTCTGTTTTGCCACCCTAAATGCATTCAACAAAACGGGACTAATACCCCTCGGTGTTTGGGTAAGACAGCTAAAACCCCCCAAAATGTTTAGTAATTCTGAATGATCGCATATCCAGCAAATACCTGCGATCGTATATTAATCTGCAGTTTGAGTTGACTGTGTTCGCCGTCAAAAACTGAGTCGAAGACTGGGTTTTATGACCAAAATGTAAAAAACTGTAGCAAAAAAAAACAAAAAACAACAACAACAACAACATTTCATTTATATCTGTACATTCAAGGAAATTGTGCGGGTCAGATGTATTGACATTTTGTTCTGTAGACACGTGTACAAGAATGCCAATAAAGTATATCTGAATCTGAATCTGAAAATGAATCAGAATTGTAGACGTTAGGCACTGCTTTAATAGTATTTTGAAAACAATGCCGTTTTGGACTGAGATGTATTAAAGCCATATTTCAAATGACTTAATTCTAAGACAATTCATTTTTTCCTCCAAAGGCTGTTTTCGCTCGTCATCTATTGTCTGACTAAAGACGTTTTTTTTCTCCTGTTGTGGTGGACTCAGGCAATCTTTGGGTTGACTCACACTGAGGAGGGATCTTCAACTGGAGTTTTTCCACGTAGTCATACATCCAAAAATGGTTTTCATTATGGGAAAGTATCTTCCCTTTGGATGATGTGCAAAAAAACACCCCCAAAAACTCTTAAACATCTAACTGGGGGTGGTGGGTTGCATACCCCCACGCCGAGAATTGTGGACCGCAGAGTCCATGTTGGACAGATTTCTAAGGCTGGTCCTGGATGAAAGTAAAGTAATGTCTCCCATGTTTCTTTTTCGTTCCACTCTGTTCTCTTTTTTTGAGTTTCTGATTGGACCTTGGTGGTGTGGTGCTGAGTGGGCGCCAGCTCCTTCTTTCTTTTAGAAATGAGAGCCAACTAGAATACAACAGGCCATTGTTTTTGTCTTGTTCTTTGTTCCACCATTATGAACTTTTTTCTGTAGCTCCACTTCTCAACCCCTCTGAATGTTACATGTGAAAAATATCATACCCCGGGTATACTTATTAGAAAAACAGAGTGAACGATGCAGCGTTGAGGCAGGGGGGAGCAGGTATGTCAGGGAGAAAAAGTTGGAGTGTGGTGGGGGTGTTTTTGGCTGGACAAGGACACGTTTAGGAGGAAATCTGGAACCAATATACTTGGTAAGCTTCCATGGAGAGGCGCAAACGTCATTGAGGTTGGATTTGGTCGGCAGTTCGAGACACCTTGTTCCTTTGATCACAGTGCCCCATCGTTTAAGGTTCCTGTTGTACAGAATTTTAAAAGAAAAAAAGAAAAAAAACCACACCAATGAGCGATTCAGATGGGCGGACCGCCGAACTCTTGGAGGTCTCCTCCCTTTTTTTAAAAGTCAAGATTCAAGTTTCTGCTGGATCACATGCGGCTTGAGAGGCAGCGGGACATGAAGACCAATGTGGTCATTACTGGCTGCCTTGCAATATTCTGGTGGTACAAGCTGATGTGGAGTTTTTTTATTTTGTGACCAAGTAGAAGAAGTTCTACAAGAACAAGACACAACGGAAGGACCTGTACGGATCCCATAAGTATGAGAGACGAAGAGCAGACTGGTGCAGATCATCCGGTGGGCTCTGTGCTTTCTGGCAGGGAGAACATTGTTAAACGGCCTTCAAATGCATGTCCAGTCCTCGTGGCAACACCAGGGTTCCGCAGACGGAAACGTCCGACGGGCTCACCCGAGGGCACCGAGGTCCCCCCACTTGACGTTAGACCTGCCGAAGACATCCAGATTGACACGCCGACCGGGCCGAAAAAACTCAAAAGGAGCCCCCAACACGTGCCGTCTTCGTTGGGGCCGTCTCTTTCACCTGTTCCGGATCCGAGCCCCGGTGGGTCATCGCCCCTGGAAGACCCGCACGGTCAACGAGTGATCGCCAATATTCGAGAGCGCCAGCGGACGCAGTCTCTCAACGAAGCGTTCGCCTCGTTACGGAAAATAATCCCGACGCTCCCTTCAGACAAACTGAGCAAGATTCAGACCCTCAAACTGGCTTCGCGCTACATCGACTTCCTGTATCAGGTCCTGCAGAGCGACGAGATGGACTCCAAGTCCAACGGCTGTAATTACCTGGCCCACGAAAGACTGAGTTACGCCTTCTCCGTCTGGAGGATGGAGGGGGCCTGGTCAACCATGTCAGCTGGTCCTTAGCCCCGTTTTTTACCAAACCATGCTCTCCTTAAAACAGGTTGGACGTTTGGCTCAAAGGTCTCAGGTTACATAGGCAGTTTAGTGAGGTCCTGTGAGGCAAAAACTCCTAATGAGCAGTCCAAATGACACATCTGCTTTTCAAGCTTTCATTCTTATTTATTACTTTTTAAGGCTTCACCCTTAGCATCGATAATTTGACCGTTTTTAAAAAAGGAAACTTGAATGACGTCTCCTCACGACTAAGCGAGGAGACCGACGTTTCATCCCGTGTTCCACCTTCAGCTGCGTTCTGATCAAGACCATCCATGTAGGTATACTTTTTATTTTTGGGTTCCTGTTCAGTCACATGGACAAACTTCGCAAAAAACAGTATCTTTAAATCCCATGTGTTTGTTCTCACGCATTATCAGCAAAACTGGAAAAAAAGCAAGCGAGCCAGTCCTTCGGTCGCTACTCGAACAGAGCTCCTCCGTTTGTTCTTGTGCCAAAGAAACTCTTGCAACCGCTTGCAAATTCTTTCCCCTCGTTTGGCCCTAAATATGCTTGCGCTGCGCAAAAGGAGCACGATAGATCGGCGGAGGGCCGACGACGAGGGCTAATGAAAACAAACGGCTTTAAGAACGCGATGAATCATATGTGGTCCCATCAAAGGGGAAGGCCCTTGCGGGGGCTCTCCCGCCAAGCTCTTGTAAACCGCTGGGAATGATAGAAGGGGTGAGAACTGATTTATACAGCACACATGCATAGGTGTAATCCCCCACCTCCTTTCCCTGACACAAAATACACACACCATACAAGTGTAGATTTTACTAATAAATTCACACCAAACAAAAGCTTAGTTTAACTACTGCATCTGTAAAAAAATTCAACATTGGCTTTTGTCTTTTTTTTATTATTATTGCTATCATTAACACAGCTAATGCTAAATAATAGATTACAATAAAAGATAGAGATCTCAAATGGGAAGTAAAGTAAAAGTTGTATTGCCTTTAATTGACCTCCAGCCGTCTAATACATTCTGGTTTAAATTGTGTTTGCAAGATTTCAGTTAAATGAACAGTTTTTATTACTTGAACACCGGATGTCGCTGTATGGTTTGGACTCTATAATTATACATATTTTGCACAGTCTTTCACAACGTTTTTGGGTACCTGTTGCAGAAAGGTGGCAGACAATTATGCCAGCTCCTTTTAAGTTAGGCTCATGTAATGTTAAGTAAATGAGAATTTCTCAAAGTATTTAAAAAAATGCATGTATACATAATATTACATGTATTTCTGCCTAATGTTTTTTCCACTGATAGGCGCTAAATAATGCACATTTAAGGGACAAAATATTCCACCCATTTTGTGGTTTACTGTCGACCGAATATGACATGACAGTATCTTCATTACATAACAACTGAGTGAGGCTCCGCTTATAGACATCATATGATTGAACTCTGAAAACAAGTGAGCCGGGATTGTTTTTTAACCAAGCCCTGAATAACATTTGATGTATTTTTATCTGCATGAAATGGATGCAAGCCAGTGCATTTATTCTTTTTCACTCATATTCCACGAATACAACATCAATGTTTTTTCATAGTATTCTAAATGAATCATTCTGAAAAAAAGTTGTTTTACTTCCCCTGAAGATTTACTTATTTTTCTCCAGATTCATTCCCTATTGATGCCAATGTATTTGCTTTCACATACACAAAAAAACAAACTATTTTTCTTAGGAAGATAAAAAAAAAAAACAACACAATTATTCTATAAAAATGAATTTGATGTTAATTTTTCATTTATTTTTTTATGTGTTAACGAAGCGATTATTGTTTCATGAGCCTTTGAAATCAGGGTTGTCATAGTAAAATGGAAGAAGGGGCCAAATAAAAGATGACGTTACAAGTTGAAGGCTTGACCTATCTAATGTTGAAGACATTTAAAATGACGTTTATAGTTAAGTAATCCCAATTGAACCTACCGATAAGCTCAATATAAACTGATGATTATTTGCTTATGCCTTAATCAGTAATCATGAATTTTCAACATGCACAAAAGATCAATTTATTTGTATAAAAATCGCCATTACATGAACCCAAAATTTAAAAAGCCACTATAATTTAGGCACCAACAGCACCCTTTAATGTATATTTCAGCAAAAGTGGCCTAAATATACTTCAAAGAAAAAAAATAACAGTCATTTTCTATCATTCACTAAACTGAAATATTTGTATTTAAATATAATTGGATTGGAATACAATCAAGTGAAGTACAAAGATCTATTAACAAAAAGTAGCATACGGTAAAAAAATACACAATTCTTGGTGTATAATACAATAGTGCAGGAGTGCCAAACTCATTCTCATCGAGGGCCACATCAGTCTAAAGGCTGTCTTTAAAGAACCAAATGTAACTTATCACTAATTATAATTGTCATTAAAATATGACAAACAAACATGAAAGGTGCATTGAAAAAAATGTCACTAGACATAGACAGTATAGTGGAGCACGGCAGCGCAGTGGTTAGCGTGTGTGCGGCACAGTTCTGAGGTGATGGGATCAAACGTTCCTATGCGGAGTTTGCCTGTTCTCCCTGTGCTTGCTTCCACAATCTAAAATCATGCATTTCAAGTGAATTGGCTGGTCCAAATTATCCCTAGGTGTGAATGAGCGAGCGAGTTGTCTGTCCCTGTGTGCTCTGCGACTGGCTGGCAACCAGTTCAGGGTGTCCCGTGCCTACTGCCCGAGGATAGCTGGGATGGGCTCCAGCACCCCGCGACCCTACTGAGAATAAGCGGTGCAGATAATGGATGGATATACAGTATAATATTTTATTGATTAGCGATTATACGAGCTACTCGAGAAAGAGAAATTTGAGATACAAATGTCTTTCGAGAATTTCTTTTGCCTGATATTCAGAGAGTTTCCAGATGTTACCACTAGAGACAGGGGCTTTAAAGTCATTTTGCTACCATCTTATGTATCTCATTGTATTTTAATGTTCGATCACTTTTGGGATGTGTTTTATAGATTTTCTCTATTGTTAATGATATCATAGTTGTGAAAAATTTTATGCAGCGAGATTGCACATGGCACTCGAGGGTAAAACTGGAGATAAAATGCTATCAGGATGAGCAACATAGTGCCTAGAAAAACAGGCCTAAGTTCCAATAATAACAATTATAATAATAATAATAATAATAATAATAATTTCCTTGTATTGTCATTCTGTGTAACAATGTACACAGAACGAAATGTCGATTGCACCTGACCCGTTGTAGCGAGCCGATGCAGCCGCAGCCAACAGAGGGCGCCGCCGACCACTTTTTAAGTCTTAGGAATGACTCGGCCGGGGCGCGAACCCGAACTTCCCAGTCTCAAAGCGGGCGCCTTACCATCTAGGCTACTGAGCTGGTATAATGATGCATCGACGAATAGTGCATTGTAGCAATATCCATCCATCCATTATCTGCACCACTTATCCTCAGTAGGGTCGCAGGGGTGCTAGAGCCCATCCCGGCTATCTTCGGGCAGTGGGCAGGGGACACCCTGAATTGGTTGCACACAGAGACAGACAACTCACTCGCTCATTCACACCTAGGGACAATTTGGACCGGCCAATCAACCTAACATGCATGTTTTTGGAATGTGGGAGGAAGCCGGAGCACCTGGAGGAATTTCACGCAGGCACGGGGAGAACATGCCAACTCCATACTTTTTTCCACATTTTCGTGCAATAGTATACATTTTTTTCAGTTTCGTTTGGCAACAAAAAAGACCCAAAATTGTTGTCAGATATGAATTTTTTACAGCTTCGTGCTTTAGATTAGTGTTGTGATGGCTCTGCAGAAGCAGCTGTTTCTGAGGCTAGGTGTCCTAGTTTTAAAGGACCTGTAGGTCTGACCAGAAGGCAACATGTCAAATAGTTGGTGGCCGGGGTGGGAATTGTCTTTTTTGATTTTATTTAGGGTTTAGAGTTAACTTAAATGCTTTTAGGATGCTTGGAATGAATGAATCGGTTTTCAGTTATTTTGTATGGGGAAAATTTGCTCGAGATATGGGCGGTTCTCAATATGAGAACGATCCAGGAATGGATTAATCTTGTATGTAGAGGTATCGCCTTATAACAAAAGAACAAAATCATCTTGGACATTTTAGGGATCTTTCATTAATCAATTCTACTCATTCAGTTGGTATAGAAACACAGGCGTATAGTGGTGCTGAACTGTCACTTTTAGATGTAGTCATAGTCGATGGGTGTTGAGGGAAATTCATTTTATTTGTCAAAGCATTATTTTGACCTATTCATTTTTAGATTCTCAGGCAATTTAATCTCTAAAATGATATGGCGGGCCACATTTGGCCCACGGCCCATGACATTGACAAATCTGCAATAGTGAATCAAGTTCATCTCAGGAGCCGTGAAAACCCTTCTCCTGGGCCAGATTTGGCCCACAGGCCTTTTGTTTGATACGGAAAATTTAAATGACGAGTAAAACCAAAAAACAACGATTTTTATGTTTTTTTTTCCCATCAGTGACAGTTTGCAGCGTTATGCCAATATTTTCTCTTGAAATGTTTTTGGCAAATGTGCCTGCTTGTTTTTGAAGCAATAACTTTTGCCTTTCTGTCTTTCCAGCTGCTGAAAAAAGGAATTGTGTTGGACACCATTTCCACCATTGCACTCATGCACACTTTGGATTTGGTATTTCGAAGGACAACAGGACTCTCTTGTTTATAAGGAAAACGGGGGCTTGAAAAGGATGAATATACAGCTAAAAGTAGATTTTGGACCATGATGACAAGCAGGAATTGTTATTAAAAATTAATTGTCCATATTAATGTTTTCCTACAATGCAACTGTCCTGACAATAAAATCAATTTGAAAATGCTCCAAGGTTATTTTTTTATGGCATGTCGCAAGTTGCATGAACCATGCAACCTCACCTCTTTGTTAGGATCGAACCAAATATCTATATTATCGATACTAAGCAAGCACTTGGATCGGATCGAAACTATTGTCCTTGGATCAACACTTCGCCCTTTCCGCAAACATTCGCTTCTCTTCGTAGAAGGCTAAGCCCTTCTCTCTCTCACCACCGGCCACTCTATAAGTTTATGTCTGAGTGTGTGACTGACAGGCACAATTTTAGCACTACTCTCTGCCTGGCCAGCTGCTGTATTGTGCCTGAGAGCCAGGAGAGAAGGCCAAATCTATGCGATAGCAACAGAGCCAGGGAGGGATAATGGATACTTTTGGTCTGACGAATTTATGTAATGTTCTTTAACGTCCGATTCGTCATGCACAAAAGAGTTGTTTCCATCGTGGTTCTTTTTTGCGTTTATTCACCTTTCAGGACGACTTTCTGTTTTCTCATTTCTCCAACATTTGTCTCTGGTACCCTGAATAAAAGTAGTGTGACAATGAAATCAAAACTTATTTTAATCCGAACACACTACCTCAAACGCCCATGGAAATTTAACACTACCCCCATTTCACCTCAAAATATTTTCTCCTCAGATCTAGACCATTCTTTACCCTTTTTGAACTCAATACGGTGAATTTCTCCTAAAGTTGAGCAATTTTATGCCTGCTCTTGCATTTTGTTTGGAACCAGTTGTAACAGAAATGTTTCTATTCATGTTCTTTTAAGATTATTGATTTTATTAAAAAAAAAAACATTTTTGGTGCCTAAAATCTTTTTGCTTTGAACACTGTAAATAGTGTTTCTGTAGAACAGTAAATTCTCCTAACAAGCGAAAGGTACCTGGTTCGAGACATGGTGGTAATATTTGTTGGCGCTACCAGGCTGTACTTTGCCAAGACATACCACAGGAAAATGGTGCGCCTACAACCCTAGTGGTTAAGAGACACCATCCATCGCTTATCATCAGTAGGGTCACAGGGGTGATGTAGCCCTTCCCAGCTATCTTCGGGCAGTGGGCAGGAAAAACACTTTGAACTGGTTGCCAGTCAGTATCAGCGCACACAGACACAGACAACTCATTCGCTCATTCACACCTAGGGACAATTTGGACCAGTTAACCTGACATGTATGTTTTTGGAATGTGGAAGGAAATTGGAGTGCCAACCCACGCAAGCACAGGTAGAACATACAAACTCCATATGGGAAAGTTGGTAGCTGGATTTGAACCCATGACCTCAAAACTGTGCCGCAGACTCCGTAACCACCCAGCCGCTGTGCTGCCCTGTTAAGGGAAACCAAGTATCGAAAAACAAATTCAAGCCAGGACGGGTTAAATTATTCAATGATAATGGCATTTCTTAGCAAAAAGAATCGTATCGGTTTTGTATTGATCAATACTACCCTGTATTCACTTGAATCAGTCTCAACTAACATTTCCAGTTTCCCCCACCCCTACTCTTTGTTGCCAGCTTCTTGTTAAAAGGAGTCTCTCATTCTCCCTTTTTCTTTTAACGAGGTCTGCACTCCTTCCTTTGCCTGGTCAGTCAGGAACTCTTAATGCTGCCAAAGGAAGGTGCTTTAATGTGCAATTAAAGCCACTGGGGGTATTTACAGCCTGCTTGGATCATTTGCAGTTCCTTTGACTACAACTTTATTGTTTTTATAGATATTCATACAGGGTAATAGTGAATGGAATACACATTCGCTAGGCTAAAATAAATGCAATCTCTCATTCTTATTGGAAAAAGCAACATGGACTAGCATGCCGCTTTGCAGTTCCAAGGTTTGGATTTGAATTCTTGCCTTCGCCTTTCCTGTGTGGGATTTGCATGCTGTCCTTATCCTTGTGTGGGTTTTTGTTGCTTTTTCTTGCAATCGCACAAAGTGTACTGGCGAAAAATCCTTTGAAAACCTTTGCTAATTTGTAAAATGTAAGACAGAATGCTTTTAACAATCTTTAGTAAGGGTGTACGAATTGATCCAAATATCGATATTATCGATACACAGTGAGTGTTTGCCCTGTGAAAGACAGGTTTATTTTTGCTTAATAACCTGCATTGGCTCCGTGTTAGTTTAAGATGTGATTTTAAGGTTCTGTTGGTATTACACATAAACATACATGGACTCGCTCCCTCATATGATTCAGATTTAATTTCCCCCTATGTTCCAGTGTGGAGCCTCTGCTTTGTAAATGCTGGTCTACTAGTGATCCCAAGAGAACCATAGGTTCGAGAGCGTTCTCCATTTGGGCCCCGATGTTATGGAAAGCTTTAACCTCTGAGATTTGATCTGCAACCTCAGTGGAGCTGTTTAAAAGTATGCTTAAAACACACTTCTATTCTGTAGCATACAAATAACCTATATTTCATGTTAACAATACCTGTGTATTATTTATTATTGCAACATCCTGGAAGGGGGAGAACCTTATGTGCGGTCCCTTATCAAGGTTTCTTCATTTTCCTCATATTTAGGTTTTTGAGTTTTTCCTTGCCCTCGTGTAGGTTTTAGATCAGGGGATTTTGTCATAAAAGTCTGTAGTTTGCAATAATCCGTGGTTTGTGCAGCCTTATGAGACCCCTCGTGATTAAGGGCTATACAAAGGAACATGACTTGACTAGAAAAATGATACCACGTTGTTAAAATCTGAGCACTTTTTAGTACCACTTGAAAGCAACTACCCGACCTTGGCTTCCTTCAATTCTTTTTCTAGGTTACATTGAGCAATTATTGCAAACAAAATTTCGTAATTTTATTAATACTATGTTTATTTAGTCTTTTATAAGCATATTTAGTATTGGAGTGATTCAAAAGTTTTGAAAGAAATCAAGTTACTTTACTGCATTATTATAGTATTTGGATTGCTTTACTAATTACGTTTTTAAAGTAACCCTCTTAACCCTGGTCATAAGATTATCAAAACGTTAAAACGTTACAATTAGATGCATTTGTTTTAAACTTTGTTTGCTCAACTGACTTTATTTTGAAAATATTTTGCAAAGGAACATATTTAATTGTCTTGTTGACTTTACAATATTTGTGTTTTGGTTACATTGCTTCTCATTTTGATTGGACTCTTTTGACTTTTGTTCTGAAATGGTTGTAATAGAAATATTTACAGTAAATTGATCTTTAAAGTTTTACGTTTCTCTTCAAGTTTACGCTGTAGTTATTTCAAGGGACAATATTTATTACGCAGCAGTAAAAAAAATTAATCACTGAATTAAATAACAAGCAAAAATACATGAACTCTCATACAAACATGCATTTTTTTCAAATACCCATAGATTGAGAAATTAACCTTTTTTGCATCTTCACCGAAAAGGAGCTTCAATAATTGTCCGCCATCTTGCTGCTACGGGTACCCAAAAACCTCAAAGAGGTTGGGCAAAAATATGAGAAGTAAAACGGTGTGTATCGGTCATTTTGAATCGCCGTAATTTGTATTCTTGTGCATTTTTAGCACCTGGTTTCGGTTGCACCATACCTGAACATTAAAAACAACCACAACATTTTTGTATTTTTGCTGTGTTTTTTTTATAATACACTAACTCAAGGGGGAGACGTGTTCAATTATTCAACGATTATGCCATTTCAGCGCAAAAACCGATCGAATTTAGCATTGATTGATATTACCTTGTTTTTACTTGGTTCGGATCGAGACCAGGTATCGCCCAACCCTGATCTTTAGGTTCGTTTCAAATAAGGAGATACTTTTATCTGTCATGTCCTGCACGGTTGTCATGGCGCCCAGCTGGCCCCGCCCCTTGACACCGGCTGACCTGCATTTTCCTGATTACTCCTATGGGTACTTAAACGCGCCTTTTGGAACTGCCCTTGGCCAGATCATTGTTTACCCTTGTTGAAAACCTGTTCATGCCTGTTTGATACCTGTTTATTCTTGTTGTGCTTGTTGGACTTCGGTGTAACATTCTGAGAGATTCCTGCAAGTTCTGTTTAATCCCGTTAAATGCCTAGTCTGTAGTTTTGCCTGCATTTGAGCCTGCTTTGTTTTGTTTTTGGTCCGTTTGTGTGTTGGACAACTTTTCCTTCTTAATTAACGTGACAGATCGTCTACGCAAATGAGTTCCAACTTCCTGCTTCCCGACCCGTTTCAAGACAGTCCCGACCCGTTTCGTGACATTATCAAGTCTTTAAAAACAAACATCTTGCTATTTTCCCAGTTTTTAATCAGGAGGAAAAGACATAAGTACAAAATAGAAAATCTTCTATACATACACGTGGTAAGAAATCGGATGAAAATACAACACATACATTTAAAGTCATTAGGAAAGAATAGCATAAAGTCCAATTCAACAGTATCACTGCAAGTCCAGTTAGTTTTAAGAGTTACCAATACGCAAATATCTACTAAATGCATCAAGGCACATAGCTGATGTGTATTTTGGTCAGGGGAGCATCTATTTACAGTGTAGTTTTCCAAAGGAGAGTAACACATGACATCAGCAAAAGAGGCAGCGAAGAAGAAAGTGGAGGCAATTTTGCCTCTGCATAAGACAACAAACACCCGCTGGGGCTTTTATCGGAACGGCTCACACGACAGTACTGCGTTTAGAGTACAAATATGCATACACAGCAGACACACATTTACTTCATGGACACCGCATCTCGTGGAAGAGCCACACAAACACGCAGTTATTGGTTTAGAGCAGGGTTGGGGAGCTTGAGAGCATTTCATCCCACCGTGGAATCGGAAAACAAATACAACCTCACATGAACCGAACCAACAAACGCTTATAACATGGCGTAAGATAACAAACGTCTGTTTGGTCGATGTATTTTCTTTTTTTTAATTGAGAGAACTGAAATGAACCCAGGTAAAGAGGGAGAAAAATACCTAAGCCGGATTTAGGGTGGATTTTCATCACAAGAGAGAAAGAGAAAGAAGCAAAGAAAGAAATAAAAAAAACTAAGTGAGAAGAGAAAAGGAGAGAGAGGAAGAGATAGTGGAAAAAAGAAGAAAGAGTGAAAGAAAGACAGAGAGAAACAGAGAAAGAAAGGGTAGGGGTAAGTGAGAGTGAGTGAGAGAGTAAAAGGAAAGAAAGAGAAAGAAAAAAAAGGTAAGTGGGAAGTAAAAAGGAGAGAGAGAGAGAGAGAGAGAGAGGAAGAAAAAGAAAAAGAAAATAAAAAAAAGACGCAGAGAAAGATTCAGAGAGAACGAGCGACAGAGACGAAAAGATATACACAGAGAGAAAGAAAAAACAGAAACAAATAGAAAATGAGAACGATAGACAGTGAAAGAAGATAGAGAAAAAATAAAGCTAAACTTGCTTTGGGAATGGGAATGGCTTTGGCAACATCAAGTGAATATATACTGTATCAAACAGCAGCTCTTTTTTTTTCTCTTCCGCTTCTCTCAGTTTTGTCTCAATCTGGCTCCCAGGGCCGAATGTTAGACAACCCTGCATTAAAGGAATATATCCTCTATTCACTTTCTCATTACACAATGCATTATTTCCATATTGTGCCGTAAGAACAAAGGCTAGAGATGTTACACTCCCAGAATTACAAGATTATTTCTACCTGCATAATAAAACCACAGTAGTTCCAATTCATGTGCTATACACAACGCAAAATTGTGTTCATGGTGGAACAGAGCTACACGGGTCAAAACATACAAGGACATTCACAAATACCATGACGCTACTTTCTTAAGACTCAAAATATGGATGTGTTCCTTACTAAAATACACTGGCTTGTTAGAATAGGCTGTTGGTACCACTCCAAAATGTCAAAATATCAAATATCAAAATAGCTGGGGCTTGTAATCACATATAACATCACACTGTTGAGCCATAGTCATCGCCTACATTGGATGTGCATTCACCTGATAAAATATACTGCCATGAAAAAATAGCAGACGTTCATGTCCAAATAAAAACAATAATGTAACTGAATGCAGACGTAATCCTGCCGATGGGAAATGTAGTCCAAAATGCCAGTTTGTAATACAGTAGACTCTAGAACTGGGGTCTCCAACGTGGTGCCAGTTAGCCTACTAAGAACACCTAGGCAGCCCTCAGACAGGTTCTGAAAATAGCTCACCAGTGATGGGTCATTGCGACTTTCTAGTTAATTTGATTTCTAACTGACATGTTTAAGTGATTGATTTAACTATTAATAATTGCAACTTGGTCGTAGCATAGTAACAACAAAGGTCCTTTAGAAGATGTTAATTTTAGCACAACAATAAAACTATATATGAAGTTGGCCTGCCTTGGCCTTTGATTTTTGCATTCCGGAGATGGAATAAGAGCTTGCTCTGTCCACTCCACGCATCGGCCCGGTATTGCAGTACCTCCGGGAACGGTGCATTCGCAATGATCGCAGCAAGGCTTTAGGGCTAGGACCTTAGCTTGGCCTTTTGGCTGAGAGTAAGTGTCCCGGCTCCTAGGCTTTGTAGCGTATTATGAACTGACCGATAACGGATAATGGATAATGAATAACGAAGATAGATCAATAACCCTTAAAACCCCCCCCCCTTTTAAAGCCCTTTATGCCAATCAGTAACAAAAAAGAAGCTCTCAGCTTCAAAAAGGCACTAGAAAATGCTTTTTCTATTTTCCTCAAAGCCTGTAATTGCAAAAAAATTGGCTATTTCACGGACTTAAACTCGGTAAGTCTGTGATCATTTGACCTCCTTTTTCACTAGCAACACAAAGCACTACAGTAAGCAGAATCCTCATCTATCATTTATTTTCTAAGCACGACCAACGATCAGCAAGTTTGCGCTTCATCCGTTTTACTTTCCTTGACTTGTTTGATGCATCCAAGGCTGGATTGATCTGAACAACCTTGTTTTTCAGTCAGATTGAAGTCGTGTTTGAATGTTTATGGTCTCATTGTTGTTACAGAACATTTTCATTCATCTCGAAAACAAACCAAAAACAAAACAGGTCAACGAGATAGCTCAAAAATGACTCAACGATAAGTGAAGCTGAGATAATCAGACTGGAAAGTTGCGTGGGAACACTGTAAAAGCAAACGGCATTCTGTTAGAGAGGATTAAAGGCATCTTAAGAGTGTGGAGTATTGTTTCTTCCCGAGCTTTGGTATTTCTTACACTTCACATTGAGGAATGAACAGTGCATTTAAGCAAAAAAGGACATAGGCCCTTCATTTCTGAGTTTGGCTCTCATAGTGGTTAAACTGCAATCAGGACAGTGTAGCAATACAATATCTCTCTCTTTTTCAGGGTTGTTCACATGCATGCGTGCATGCAATGACCTAATGTCAGTCATCCGATGATGCTGCCGAGTGCTTCATAAGGGGCTTTTAAGGGTCAAAATGTGAAGCAGCAGTGGAGGTAATTCAAAGTCCTTGGGGCAAGAGAAACAGCATCCGCAATAGTTTGTGCATTCACAGAATGGTCGTGCTGTACAAAAGGCACAATTCGTTGTATTGCTTTTTGGTGAGGTTTCACAAGGTTACCGCTGAGTGGTCCCTCGGTGTTGAGGTGCTAATTCCGCATTTGCGTGTCTGCTTTGAGTTGACACAAGACAGACAAACGGATGGTCGGATTGCTTGTCCCCAATGTCTTGTTGGTGAGTCCTGCTGGGGATACAGTGCTACAAGTGGGGCGAGGTGAGTGAGTTGAGTAAGGCCATTGGTCACACAGAGTTGTTGTCATCTTCCATTGGCTCGTCTGGAAGGCTTCGAGAAAGGCAGAAAACTGGAGGTTAGTTTGTAACCCAGTTTTCGCTTGGGTATGTGACTTAAAAGCAAAGACCATTTTAATTGGGGGATGCAAAGGTGTGGATCCAAAATGTGTCCCCTGCTTCCAGGTGCTAGTTTTAGGAGAATGTATTCCTGATTTTTAAGGACAAGCCAGCATTTAGAGGAGGCGGGTAATCAAATGAGTTACTGCTATTTAGAATAAGAATCCTTCGTTCTTGGAAATTCCCTTTGAGAATGTACATTTATTTAAGCTGCATGTGAAAAAACTTGTTAGGAAAGTAATCATGTACCACTCTAAAATGATGAGGACATTTTCCCTGAATCTTTGGAGATTTTTGAGAGTGTATGTGAGACTTATTGTCTGTTTATACTGGTTTTACCTTTCTAGCCTGCCTCATCACCGGATCACAACAGGATTCTGGAGCCAAAACAACCAGTGTAGCAGTACGCATTTCAATGGAGCAAGAGAAGATTTTTATGTAGATTTGCTTTTTGAAAAGAGGCGACTTACAAAACAACATGCTGAAATGTTTTGTGTAGTGGTGCACAATTTAAAATTTTAAGAAACACGTTTAGCAATTTCTAAAGGAAACAGACATTTCAAAAGCCCTGTAGAGCCCTGTAGCTGCGAGCCATTTAAAAATATGACTGGACCGAGGACATCATTTTGGCGTGTTTGCAGTGCCGATTTTTATATCTGGTAAGTTATCATAGCAATCTGGATTTACTTGAATGCCCAAGTAAGTATAAGTGTGGGGAAAATGTTAAGTGTTCGCTACCAATGCCTCCTATGGAATGTGAATTTGCCACTATTGGTGTTAGTTTGTAGATATTTCATCAGTAAGAATAACAAAAACAATAACATGATATAAAGTACTATTAATCTACATTTTATGTAACATACATTTAATCGTAATACATTCTTATATCGTTAATAATAATGATTTCGATTATTTGGTCTTTGCAGCAAATATGACTTAACTTTGTCATTATCATTGTTATTATTGATCCCAGCAACACTAAAGAAGTATTAGAGGTGGGTGCAAAACAAGGAAAGTCAAATCTTTTAAAGTTAACTTATGTGTGAAGTAAGTTTCTGTAAATATGAAATGGTAATTAGAGCCATTATTTTCATCCATTTCACTTACTGTCATCGGAAGGTATTGTACTTGCTACCTATGATCAATGTTTTATATGAAGCGAAAAGTGACATACAAAGGTTCCACAAAATGGCTTGTACAGTTTTTGTTGTTGAGTTTGATCACTAAATAAAGTCGCTATCTAGCTGCTTGCTCATACTTTGTGCTTATTTGAGATGTTACAATCTATGATCCACGATCTTTTTTTTTTTTTGTCAATCTGCTGATATAAACTATAAACGTATATGTATTTTGGTGTTCTGCCTCAACAATGTGCCCGCAGCTTGGCTAAAGACTTGTTTACGAACACGGAATTATTTGGACTTAAATCTGCAAAAAATGAGAAAAGCGACAATGCGAAAAAATGCTTGTTGCAACGTGGTTGCATTGGCCAGAAATAATTTGAGAATGATGCTGAAAAGCTTCAGTTACCTCTACTCCTGACATCAGGAGGTAAATAAATAAAGTCCTTTAAACTTGTAAGGTGTTGAGTGTGTCCAGTACCTTTTGCTGGAAAGAACCCCCACGGAGAGCGACGCTAGAGCATTGACGGCGTCCGTTTCCTCGCAGTCTCGTCTCTGAGCCGCCAGGTAAGAGAGACCCACTGAACTGCTGTGTGCGTTCACAGACGGCCAATACTGACCTGATGTAAACAAGACAGATGTAAGTTACTACAGGTGTAGCTCCAACTATTTATCCTTCAAAAAGAAATTGGTTCTCAGTGAAATGTCAGGGTCAACTAAAGTAAGAATCAACAATGGGAAATTTAGGTCTTGACGGTAAAAACGCTGAATTTAGCCACAGGTGCTTCGGACTCAACCCATAGGCAAATATACTCCTTCTTAGAACCACTGGCTAAAAGAAATCGCTTGCAGGGTTTTTACTGGATGCCCCGTCTCTAGTGTCTGTATTCAAATAATTGTAACTTAAAAACATCTGTTGGCGTCTTAGGTGTTCTAAATCTGGTTAGCCAAATCTGAAAAATCAGTGTTTGATGAAAACATCACGGATTTACGGCTTTTGAAACATTTTTCACTGCACTGAAAAAATTACACCTAGCCTTATTGGCAAAAAATATGGCCCATCTCATCTCATCAGCCGTACCGCTTATCCTCATTAGGGTCGCGGGGGGGCTGGAGCCCATCCCAGCCATCTCCGGGCAGTGGGCAGGGGACACCCTGAACTGGTTGCCAGCCAATCGCAGGGCACACAGGGACAGACAACTCATTCGCTCATTCACCTGAAATGCATGTTTTTGGAACGTGGGAGAAAACCGGAGTGCCCGGAGGAAACCCACACAAGCACGGGGAGAACATACAAACTCCGCACAGGATGTTTGGAGCTGGATTTGAACCCACGACAGGTTCCCATGACATGAACTGTGCCGCACAAGCGCTAACCACTGCGCCGCCGTGCTGCCCCAAATATGGCCCAATTTAGGTATATTTTCATCTGGTTTCTCTAATTAAAAAAATAAATAAATAAAATAAAAAAGACCTTATCTAGCAGTTTTTAGGTAATTTTGCTCTTTTAAGTAACATTTTCTATCCATATATCTATCTATCTATCTATCTATCTATCTACCAAAGCAACCCCCCCTCGTGGGAGGTGGCTAGAGTGAAGAACACACTCACATTAACCAAACATTTATTCCCCCACACTCTTCCCTACCTGACACAGAACATTAAGCCCACAGTACAACAAGGGGTAGAGTTGATGTGCCAAGCAACCCTTCATCAGCACAGAGGCCAGACAAATAAATATACTGGTTTACCCCATCTACATCATATGCGTCGATGTCAGCCATCCTTAAGTATCCACGCAATTCACATCTATCTCTAGCACACACTCTTGCATCCAATAAATTAACCAACCTCACATCGAGAGCATGTTTCACCCCATCCATCCAACCATATTTGGGCCTTCCTTTCATTCTATTTACCACCACTTCTGCACTACACACTCTTTTAGTCAAACTGGCTTGATCCATTTTTTCCCTATGTCCAAACTATCTCAGAACATTTTCATCAACCCTCTCAGCAAGCTCTTTCACCATACCAGTTCATCTCCTTACTTTCTCACTCCTTAAACCATCCGGTCATGTCACTTTACACATACCATGCAAACATCTAATTTCAAAGGCATTTAACCTATTACGCTCATTTCCTCTCCAACCCCCGTCTCTGAGCTATACACCACTGTTGGTACCACCACAACTTCATACAATCCTCGCTTTGCAACCATTCGCAAAACTCTACATTTGAAAACTATAAGTTGCTTGAAATGAGCCACATTTGCTGCCAAGGGGGTATTTTTGCAAAGTGTGCATAGTACCAAAATACAAGAAAAGAATGCTCACTTTGAATTTGTATGACCGTCTGCAGGGAGCAGATGGCGTTAGCATTTGGTTTTTGGAGCAGGACATCTTCCGGTAGTGAGTCCTACAGGGAAAAATGCATGCATCATTTAAAACACAAACATGAGACATTTCCCAATAAACTGGATGCATGGGTGAGTTTTTATTCTTGAAGAACGCCATCACGGGGCATGGCTTACCTGCGCACCCAGAAGCGCACTGACACAAGCTTCAGAAGCGTCGCAGATGGCTGTAAGATCATGACCTCCCTCCAGGGACAAAACCAGACGCCCGCCCGCAAGCGACATCAGCTGGCGAGTCAGAAAGCTGAAACCTGGGAGACGCAACACACAAACAACGGTGAGCGACTGCGACCAAACCAAAGTGACGTTTACTCCTCTTCTGTCTTGACGTAAGCTTTACTACACCTCCCAATATTTGTTCAAGACAAGTATATATTTTGACTTCCTCCATTACGGAGCCAAAAGGCACTCACTGTAATTATGGTCACATCAGAGATTCAGTCAAAGATGCTTGAAGAGACAACTACTTCTTCTTCTGATGGGAGCTATGATAATCTATTAATACCTCTTTTTAAGATGCAACGGATCCTAAGTTAAAGCTCCTGGTTACTTAGAAAGAACTGTTGCTCTTTACAGTGGTCATCAAACTACAATCTGCGGGTTGGATACAGCCCACCTCCACAACAGCCTCCGGAACAATACCAGAGAGCATTATGATCATTCTTTCATATATCATATTTATACATGTATAACAAACTTTTTTTTTCTTTACCTAAACAAGAACTGTAAGTCTGGGTGCACGCTTTTGGTTGTAACCAAATTTGAACCGAGGTCAAAGCACCACACTCTTACCACTAGACTACTAATGAGACGAGTTAGATGACATATGAAAAGGCTTTGTGTTTTACCCCATTTTCACACTTTCTTAAGTAGCGGTACCAAAGGGAAATATTAATTTTGTTGACTGTTTCACATGTGACAGTGACAAGAAATTTATCTATTGTCACATGTGAAACGCACATCGAAAACTAACATTCTACTTTCGTACCATGACTAAACATGATGTGATCATGAGATAACATCGACTTGCTTTTCACACCTCATCTAAACCACTGGTGGTACAGAGGTCGGAGAACTAAACCTAACTTGGACCTATTGAAACTAAGTCCGACATAGAGAAACTATAGATCCCATGCATTTTTGTGTGAAGGAACCAGTGTTATTTGGTTGTTATTTATTCGATAATTCGCATTATTATTTATTTCTGACTTTTGTTCTGTAAAGAATACAGAGAGGGTTGTTTTGTTAATATTTATTTATTTAATAGTGACATTATTAGTTTTCCGACTTTCGCTCTGTAACGAATCCAGACGGGTTATTTAATTTTGGCTTTCTGGAAAACAATACATTTTAACATTTAGGCACTCCCACATTCGTGACACTTTTTCTATTACGAACTGAATCCAGGCCCTCATCAGAAAAGGGTAAAGTCACAAATAAAACACAGAAGGCTGAGCATGTGTTTGGAGGCTTGGCTTACATTTGGCCGAGACCTTGTACCCTCCAAGCTGTGGGGGGTTGCCCTCAGCAGCATCAAACCCGGCAGAGACCAAAATGACGTCTGGGGCAAATTCCTGGGCGATGGGCATTATTACAGTCCTGTAGTCACACAAAGTCACACAAATCATATTGTTAGATACCGTTAAAGACTGTAGTCATTATAGAGCAGTGGTCGGGCCAGGCCCCGGGCCAGTGCCGGACTGTGGGTCATTTGGTACCGGATGGCCCAGAAATAAAATAAGTTGTCCTTACTTTTTGCTTAAATCGTATTTATTCATGTACAGTACACATATTTCTTTTCCTACCTAAGAAGACCCAAAAGTTGATGAGATATTACAGAAGTCAATCCCTGTATTTAAGCTATTGAACACCAGGCTACAAGTACAGTTGACCATTTCTGCTAAATGCAACAATGAGCAGCGAGCATCATTGATGACAGAGGAAAAGGCCTTAGGTTGTATGTCATCATCCAACTATGTTTACTCAGGGTACCAAGTTGTCTCGCCTTTATCTTGAAGGGGCATGGAACTGGCCAATCGCTGTACAATATTGTGTTGGCTGATTGCTCAATTACAATATTATGGGAATAAGTTCAGCCAAAACAACGTTGAACAACAATTGACCAATTATGTGGGCCTTAAATATTATAAAGGCTAGTCAACGTGGAACCGTGAGTAAAAACAGTGCGATAATGAGATAAAATCAAAAAAATTTCCCCGCATGTTATCCAGATGCCTATTGGTTAATTATTAACATAGATAAGTAAACTTCACTTTGTGTTTGCTGTTAAAAACGTAATATTGGAATATAATATTGTGAATTTGCTTAATTGCTGTTGTTATTGTCATGATTGTTTTTTCTGTTTTTAGTGTCAATAAATTTGTTCAAATCAAAAAAAAGTAATGTTTGTTGTTGTTGTTGTTGTTATTATTGTTGTTGTAACTCTTGTTATAATGACCAATATTATTAGTGGGCCAGATTGCGAAAACCTTCTCAGACATTAAAACCAGTCCGTGGTACAGAAAAGGTCGCCGACTACTCTTATAGAGGATATAAGGGTCACATTACTTATTTTTTAAAATTTGTTAATATATTCATTAAGTCACGCATTCATGTATTTATTTGTATCCAACAAGCATATTAAATACATTTGTTTCATAACCTTGCCCCTCCTTACCATACCCACCTCCTTAACACTGCCACGCCATCCCACACCCTCAGATCATCTTCCTACCCCCATCTCACTCTCCCCCTGCCCGGCTCAGCTCCATGGGGAGCAGCGCTTTCAGCCTCTCTGCCCCCAAGCTCTGTAATTCATTGCCGCCTAACCTCCGAAATTCTGCGACCCTGTCCACCTTCAAATCCGGAGTGAAAACTCACCTCTTCAGACTTGCATATTTTTGACCATATTCCTCAAACACCGCCCCTTAACTATAATGTGTTTGATTGGCTATTCATTACTTGCTTGTTTAACTCTTGTTTTACTCTTTGTTTATTGTTGTGTCCTACTCATATGTATAGCGACATTGGGTGTCCAGAAGGGTGCTTAAAAATACAATGTATTATTATAATAATTGTTATTATTTAATTTTTCTTCACCAACCCAAATAGCATATCATACTTTAACGATAAAAGATTGTATTCGGACGCTTGGAGTGATTTGTGGTCGGGAGCTGCAGTACCAACTTTGGAAACCAGAGGTTGATAGAGACCCCCATTTAAGCAGACTCCACAAAACCGGATTTTTAACGATTTTGGTGGTATTTATTGGGGGTGCCTTGACACAAAACCTAGCTAGAGTCACTCACGGTGGCCTAAAGCAACTGTCTGATTTTTTCTTAATGGAATTAAGTTTTGTAGCCTATAATTCGCATTACAACCACACACAAATTGGTATTCATGAAGTAGTTTAGTTTTGACTACATTAAGATTAGATTAGAATAAGATATATTAGATTTAAATAGATGATTATTTAGAAATGTTGCTGCTACGGGACGTAGTTTAGACAGCCCTGATGTAGCCGCTTGTTAAACATTTCAATACTTGACCAAATGTCATCAAATTGATAAGCCCATGATCGTCAAGGGTACCAGATGGAAAAGTTTTTTTCTCCACTGTCATAGATTTAAAGTCTTTTTGTTTGATGATCTGCTCAATGTGACATTGTGGTTGCAGTTTTGCACAACTAGTAAAACAAACGGCAATATATCGAGATTAGCAGAGTTGAAAAAAAAGCTATTTACGCAGTGCATCCATCAATGACAACATTGCCTAATGTTTAGCTGTAGCTCCGCGCTAGTGGAAAAGGTTGAAGGTTTCCATTGTGCTGAAACATTTTGGGAAGAGTGGACTCGAACGCAACGCAGATCGGCAAAGTTCAAAGCTTGAGTGAACGAGTCTGTTTCCTATTAGAGGCCTGTCACTCTCTTCAAGTCATTGACACACAGGGAAAAGAGGAAAACAGTCCATCTGGGATCCATTTACGTTCATTATTCTGCCGGGGGACTTTCGAGAATACTCCCGCCCTTGCCCTTCCCTACCCCCAAACCCCCGCCACCCTCATCATCGTCTTTGTACACACACGAACAAACACACATAAACACATGCTGCTGTCATGACTGCTTGCAGATGGACAACATGAGCTCATAGACCAAATTGAGAGCACACAGAGATAAATCGTGCATTCCCATACCCTAATAAAAACAACCAACACGAAAGCACTCATTCTCCTATTGACACACAATGCATATATAAAACGTCTTGGGAAAAATGGTATGCCCAACCATGAAATATAAACTAATTAGTACCAACAATTATGACTATGGTACAAGACCTGCATTAAATACCTTGTCAGTAAACAGAAAAAAATTATATTTGATACATGTCAACCTCAGCAAATATCTACCCGTCTTAATGATTGCAGATCCCCTTATTAAACAATAATAAACCTTACAAACATAGAATGAAAGCCTATTTACTCACAGTAAGATAGACTTTGTAGAATCATTTGATTTAACAAGTTTATAGTATTTGCCAAATAACGCAATTATTTCAGGATCTTTCCTAGTTTTTTGCCCACTTGCAGTTGATTTAGTCTTGCTTATTATGCACAGCAATGCCAGACTTTGTGGGCTTCATCAGTTCTATAGACGGTTTCACTCTGTAACAGTCAAAATATGGGGTTCATACAACTTTTTCATTGCCTGATTCAAGCACTTCTAAGGACTTTCGGAGCATAGTTTCCAATTTCTCCAGTACTGTACCATTAAAAGAAGTAATCTGGTGTAAATTATGTATTTTGCAGAGCCACAAATATATTTGTGATTTACATATTGTGTGCATTGAGTATCGCAAATAGGTTTTGGTATTTGAACAATATGTGTGGAAACATTCTACTACTGGGAAACGCTACCTTGATTTTTTTTGTCATGGGTCATACTAAATGTCCATAATTTAAATGCAATCCTTGCACTGATACACATTTCATAGTTCCCTGTTTAGGTGTAGCATGCACATTGGGCGCAACCCGTAGGGGGTTGATTACACTTCATAGGACAATGCCATACAAACTAATTCCAGCTGCTGTTAATCACATGGGAAGAAAAAAATGCAATGGTAAAGCGAAGACACCAGGGAGGAATGCCGGCGCCATGTTTAAGAAAACTTGAAACAATCTCAACAAGCCCTTTTCAATCAACACATAATTGGAATTTAAGCATTTTCAAGAACATCATGCATCTGTACAAACCCTGCTTTTCTTAGTTTCCTTACATGGCTGTAAACTCTTTCCCTATCAGCATTATAGTGAGAAAAGCAGAGCAAAACTATTTATCTTTCATAAGTGGGAGTGATTTTGCCCGAATGCACTTTCAAATTGAAAATGTGTTTATTAGTAATTAGCAATCTTCAATAACTTTTTGGTCTGCAACTAGTGACAGAGACAATCCGGATTAGAGATAAAAATGGACAAGACAAGATCGGTCTAACAAAAACAGAGTTTTTTGTCCCCCTTAATGATGTTGTTACACAGTGTACACAATTTGAAGTGATCAAAAAAACGTATAAAATACGGAGAAACCATGTGTCGACAAGTATGATATTTTTAAAGTTCATTTCGCAGATGATAAACAGTCTTAACATGGCAGCAGGCCCAAACAGTTTGCTACATTAGATCAGTCATCTGAAGCCCAAATGTTATTTATTAGAAATACTACAAGTCCAATATAAAGATAATAATCAAACATTACATTAAATATGTTTTTGGGTTAAGAACATGACATGAAAGTGTTATGTTCACTAAACTTTGGTGTTTGAACATAATAGTAGAAGTATTTAAAAGTGCTGCACGGAATTTAAAACTTTCTTGCTGCTACCATCTCCTGGCTTGTGTAATCCTTGCAGACCCTGTCGAGCACCTCATGTTGCGCATGCACTTCTTAAACACAACAACGAATAATTTTAAACTCTTCTTTTTTTCATCTTTTTGAGTTTGGACTGTACTTGAAACACTTACTTTTACCATTTTCACGTTACTTCAACATAAATACAAAGGATGAGTATGAAACCACTGTACACCCCCCATTCATTTTCTTAATGTGTTCGGCCCCCAATACCTTTTCTAAAAGTAGAATTAAAGCAGATAAGCACGGTGGGAAAAAAAGCTAAATGGCTATTTGAACTCAGTGTGGCATTATTAACACATACTTAATAGAGTAAATATTGTGCTTTTGTCTTTTTTTAAGATGATTTGCTTTATTAATTAGATATGATTTCACTTTCACTTTTTTGCATTTAACTAAAATGAAAATGTGCTAATTTTCACAAGTGTAGGGTTAATCTGCAGGCAAATAATTAAACATACGAATTCACATAACTTTCAAAATGACATATCAAACAAAAATCACCAGTTATAACCAACGGAAAATAAAGGTTATCTAGATTCTAAAACATCACAAATCATTTCAGTATTTCTGAGAACACAACTATAAAAGGATCCTTGTTGTAGGACCAGCTGATTTGCTTGACTGGTGTTGCAGACCAATAACAAAAAGCACCACGTGCTCTATGTTGAGTCAGGAAATTGCCCACTCACTTAGATAGGATGCAACTGCCCTCTTGTGGTGTAATGTTAAAATGTATTCTATTTTAAGATGATGTTGTGGAAAGCAGCTGTGTTTTTATCTTACCTGAACGCAGCAAAATACTCTGCATCTCCCATGGGAGGATCCAGTCCTCCCGCCCAAGCCACATTGACATTAAAGCCCTCCCCAGGTCCTGAGCCCACCTAAAAAGAACCAAGATTTTGTCAGACGTCATGGCAGTCTTCCACATTTGACTAAGACACAAAACACACCTCAGTGGGTGATCCACTTCCAGGAAAGAAGTTGCCGTGATCATAGCGATGAAGTGACATGTAGAGGACACTTGGGTCGCTGTAGAAAATTTCCTGTGTCCCGTTGCCATGATGAACATCCTGACAACACCGAATATATTTTTAACATCGTTATTAACCTCAGCAGAAGGAAATGGAGCATAAGTGAAAAGCCTACCCAATCGACAATGAGGATTTTGCTGATGTTGACCTTCTGTTGGAGCTGTTTAGCAGCAATAGCCACTGAATTAAAGTAGCAGAAGCCCCTGTCAAGACAGATTGCAGTTGCACAATACTTTTAAACCTGACACTGTTAAAGAAATATGCCGGTCTATCTGATATTTTTACTGAACAATAGAGGAGGCTAACCCACACAAACATACATTGGGTTGGAAGGATCGGCATGGTGTCCTGGTGGTCTCACTACAGCAAAACCGTTCTGAAAGAAAGGGGAAAAATGAATAGGAAATAAACAGGTAAATCTTAACTTATATACCATATATTTTCACATTTCTGGTATTATTTTTCCCATTGCAATACAGTATATATTACAAACAAATAATTATTAAAATAAATCTTTTGACTTAAAGGTGCTGTCCGGAATTTGAAAGTTTGTAACTCTCTGCTGCCATCTCCTGGCTTAAAGTCATGATCACAGTCTCAGCCAGTTCATTTGTCAAGAAATATCTTATTTCGTAGATGCACTCATATAAAGACTATTTTTTCATCTTTTGGGGGGTTTGATTTTAGACTGTATTTGAAACAGACCTTTTTTAAATCTTAACATGTTATGCAACGCTTACATAAAACTGCGATGATGAGCATAAATTAACTCTCCAAACAACTTCCCCAACTTTCCTGTTTCTAATGTGTTGCGCGTCCCAGAACAGCTTTGATAAAAGTAAGATAAAAGCAGATAGGGGCGGTGGGGAAAAAAAAAGTATAAAAGTTCTTTGTTGGTCATTGTTGGTAACACCTACTTAATAGAGAACGTATTTTACTTTCAACTTGTTAGGCATACCTCAAACAATGCACCCAACCCTTGAATAAATAATGATATTTGATTTAAAAAAATACTTAAAAAAAACAAAATTACATCATCTTAAAGGGACCCTGTGTAATATTGGACCACTAGATGGTGCTGTATTGTGTCGTGTACCAAAAATGAGGGCCAAAAAGCACAAGGAAGAATACATACAAAGGAGACTCAAACCACACCAATTTTCTTTGAATTTTATGCCCAGCGTTTTGCAAGATTTTTGGTTTTCGAGTACCCGAAGCAGCAAGATGGGGAACAATGACGTCAGTGTCCCTCTAGATGGGGCTCATGTGATGTAGAATAAATATGAATTTCACAATGACCCATCACTAGTGAGCTATTTTCAGAACCTGTCAGTGAGCTACTCAGGGATTCTAACACGATGCGAGCAGGCACACGGTGGAGTATAGTTCCTGTATTTTTAGATCAATAGTATTTTAAATTCATTAGGTTTTTTCACCACAAGGAGACGCAAAATAATACAGAATATCCTATTAAGGATCTTTTGTCGTATTTTACGAAAAAATAAAAATAAAAAGTAAAAACGAGAAAAAAAATAATCATAAAATGGGCAAAATTCACCTGCCAATCATTATCTGCAAGATTTTTTCGCAGTCTTAAAGTCCAAAGGACAAGAATACTCTTGAAGCGCCTCGAACATATATTGTACTCAAATCTTAACTATACACATGTATGGTATAATCAGTGTATAGCAGGGGTCAGCAACCTTTTTGGTGTGGAGTGCCACTTTCAAATTTCCTTGTAAATCAGTGTGCCACACCAAGATCAATGACTCGCACAACATTTTTATAATATCCAACAGAGCCGTAATTTTACAACAGTCTAAATATACAACATGGATATACATTTTAATCGTATAACTCAGTGTTTTTCAACCCTTTTTGAACCAAGGTACATTTATTTATAAAAAAGTTCCGAGGCACACCGTCCGTCAAAAAGGTTTGAAAATGAAGTTATGTCACTGTATTTCACTGTACTACCTCATAAGCAGATAATTAGTTTATGAAAGGAAGAATATTTAAAATAAAAAAGAATGATGTGCTTAATGTTTTTTTTTTTACAGTGCAATCTTAAACCGCTTTGTTAAACAAATTAAGTTATTAAATGTACTGTGCTACCTCAAGAGCAGATGATTAGAACATAAAAAGTATATAAGAATCTACTGCCACCAACTGATATGGATGACTATTACAGTTCCTCGTCTGATTTTTTGGGAAAGATAAAATTGGGCAAATTCCAGCGGCACACGAGACAAGGTCTCACGGCACCCTAGTGTGCCCCGGCACATTGGTTGAAAAACACGGTTATAACTGACCAATTTCTCTTCCACATTCTTGTTCATCAATAAACTAAAAAATGAATGTGAGCAACAAGTGGAAAGGCCTGTAGCCATCCATGACTTAAACTTTTTGCCACAAGAATTAACCAGAATCAACCATTCTTCATAAACAATGAACTACAATCAAAAATCAAGTGCTATGGACAGTGGCCATAGCATTCATCAATGAGATCTTGTTGCAGAAAATAACAAAACTTGAAATAACAGCAGCAAAGCAGAAGTCACGCGCGCGCACACACACGCATACAGGCGCACACACACGCTTCTTTAAAATATTCGCCATCAGTAAATGGTTTTCTGTGCTTTGCTATGCAGTGAGCAATGTGATAGCTAGCTTCAGTGGTGGTGTTTTTAGCAGTGACAAAGGTCTTCAGGGTCTGTGTTTGTTTGCCATACCTAGACACTGCGCGTTTTAATGTCTCCGCCATGTCAGACTCATCCTTGAATTCATGTTCATGTTTCGTCTCGTAATGACGTTAAACACGTGCCATGCGAAGTACAATGCTCTCGAGGCATAATGCACAAAAAGGCACGGTCATTTTTTGCACAAAGCCTCATTCGTCTGTCGACGCTGACTGGAAAGAACGAGATGTTATCGCTCGAAGAGCCGTCATGATTCGTTCATTTATCGTGCGCCTGTGTTTCGTTGGCTGGATTAAAACACGGCTCTCTTTTCTGCGAGGCGCCGCGCAGACACACGCTCACTAACAGAGCAGAGGAGGAGAGGCGCTAACGTAAAGCCTCTAAATAACACCAGGTAAAAATGCGCATTTTTAAAATATAATCATTATTATTTTGCCGTGTGCCCGCGTGCCACTGGTTAACCCCTCGCGTGCGACTGCTGGCACGCGTGTCATAGATGGCAGACCCCTGGTGTATACTGACAATGACGCTGTCTCAATGCACACAGAACCAACATATTCTTCTGTTGACCTAAACGTTTCTGAGGAAATCCTACATTAGATCGCTGTTGCTTGAAATGCTGTCCATCAAGTCATTCAAAATTGGTTGAAAGTTTACTTATCTCATTAAGAGATTACATTCTCTGTGTGACAAGTGTGGGAATTATATAACAAATCCTAGCATATGTTGCACAATACTATCTAACAAACCACACCTAACCTGTGTAGTAATAAGAACATGGGAGAGTTTATTTTGGTTTGATTCCTATTTAGTAAATCCAATGTAAGATACACTTAATCAAACTATGTTACTTAATAATTAATAATAATTTGAGCTCATGTCTTTGTCCTACAGCTGATTTGCATGTTTGTTTTAGCTAAATAGATTGAAAACAATTGCAAAAATGAGTCCCTTATGTATTTGTGAGGTACCATTTTATCAACAATTTTAATTACAAGATATCTGCAGCTAACTAAATCATAAACAATATAAGTACTTTAAATCAAATGATTTATAATTTAAAAATGTATGACAATTAAATGAACATGAAAGTAAACAGGTGTAGCTTATGCTCATTGTGTCTTATCTTTTAGTTAATTCATCCCCTAATGTTTTTTTGTATGTTTATTTATATACATCACACTAGATTAAGCAATAAATCGAAAACAAAGAAAAACTGACTAAACTTAAAAAAGGAAAATTTTTTCTAGTAAAAACATCATTTTTTCGGAGGCAGATTATTTTGCTTAATTCTCATTTTAAGCTTGATTTTACAGCAAAACATATAATGAGCAATATTTTTCTGGTTCCCACTAAGAGCAAAAACCGGTGGTTCTCTGTAATAACAAAAATGTGAAAAGTTGGAGAGAAAAAAGTCCCACCTTGAGCTCACCCTTGGCCACTTTGACAGCCAGCTCGACAACACTGCCGGCAGCCATGCGTGACGCTGCAGACGTGTGCGCCTCATTCCAGATGGTGTCGTTGTCAACCTGCAGCACGCATCACAACAACATAACAAATCAATGGTCACGCACCGGTCTCTGTCAAGCTTTCTACACTGTTCCAAGGTTACATTCAAGCACAACAGTTGTCAAGGTTTGCATTGCTTTTATATAACGATAATAGACTATATTTTCTAGGGTTGTTAGATATCAATTATGATTAGTATTTAATGATTCAGTATAAAAGTGAGTTTTCGCCAGGGATTTAGGATCTGGAACCAGCAGTATTGTCACACGCTTGCCAGAAGCTTTCGGCGGTAAAGTGCAAAGTTCCCTGCAAGTGGCTGTAGCCGCTGCCCGTCAATGCCGAGGTACGGCTTATCTCTTAAAAGCAAGATACTTAAAAGAGACAACACCGGAGACCAGATAATGAAGGCGCTGTATCTGAGTCAGATCAGGAGGTGTCTCTTGCTACTGGTAAACGTGTATTAGTATTTATGTACTAAAAATACTATCTGTCATGTAGTGAAGCAAACCCTAAGAAAAAAACAGCCCGGAAAGAGATGGGAGCCGCCAGGCTGTACTTGCCCTGAACCATGAAAAGCAAGCTCATAGTAGAGAAAGATCGCTTTTTTTATCTAAGGAAATTAGTCTGGACAATACAAAGGTCAGTAGCTCTGATATTTACATTGCACATGCACATTTTCACACTAGTTTGTAATAGTATTAAAACAAAAAAGTTTTGTCAGTTTTGAGCTTACCCCTACACCTCCGCATGGCAGCATGACAAACATCCTTTGAGACAGAATTCCTGAGGAGTAAAAAGGTTTACGTTAGTCATCTAATAAATGTTTTCGACAAGCTATACAAGTAAGAAAATTGCAGCTAGAGAATCGATACATCGTAAAATTCTGAAACTTTTTTCCCAAGCTTTCAAACCTGCGGCTTATGCAATGCTGCTGCTAATCCATGCATTTTTTTCTAACGGCCTCCAGGGGCGCCCAAGCAGTGAAGATAGTAGTGACAGGTGGAATACATGTGTCGAGAAAGACGCAAGTTTATTGTAACTTGGCGCTTTCTGCATTGATAATAAATATTTGTGGGGGATTTCTAAATCTATCGGCAGTGTCGTGTATATTGGAAAAAGTATACACGTTTGGATTCTATGCATTGGCCCTTGTAACAAAACTATTTTCACGGACCGATCTTGAGTTCCGCCGACTTTATAGTTTTCGGGTATATTGTTTCAGACTGATGGTGGTGTTTCTCTGACGAGTATATTTTGAAACGGTATCTTAATTCCCAAGAGTTTAAGCTTGTCAATGATATGTGCCATGACCCATTTCATTGACTGGTGACATCGTACAGACAAGTATTTGTTTATTAAAAGTTCGGCGGCCCACGAGCGCACCGTCGGAATGTTAAGGGGTTAAAGAACCGTATACTATTAAATCGCTCTGCGTACCGTCTTTCTTTGTAAATATCTCATGTTTCAATGTGGGCACATTCTGCTTATAGTCAGGTGCGGCTTATGTACGTACAAAATGTTTTTTCCTTTAAAAATGTACTGGGTGTGACTTATAATCAGGTGCGCTCTATAATCCAAATTTTGCAGGTAATTACAAAAGGGGAGGTAACTAAAATACAAGATTATTAGGTATGTAAATTGATTTTTCCTTGTGTTTTTTTTTTTAACGGAATAGAATAGTCTATATCGTCATCAATAACAACATGGTGAACATTGTTTTCAATGAGACTAAACAAGGCACTCCAAGATAAACACATAATAGAGAAAAATAAGGTGAAGTGAGGTGAACAGATTTTTAGTGACCACAATGGCTAAATGTTAACATTGTAGCGTACCTGCCAGTTTGCGGTTGTCCAGTTTAAGTCTGTTGAGCGGGTTTGTGCCATAGAGTAAAACGTGGCGCTCTGTATGGACAGATTGCAGCTCTTCCAAGGTTGCCTTGCGACCTCGGATGCTCTGTGACAACACAAGGTGGGTGGTCATCGTTTTTGCTAACTGGAGTCTCTCAGGATACAAGAGTTGTCAACAAAATAGTTTTCTGTAAATGGTTTTTACAATTTTGTTTTTATTGCAGCAAAAAGTGTCAATTTTAACACAACAAAGCGCGAATGGCTACAAGTAAATGTTGTGTTTGTCCTACCTCACACTGTCTCCTAAGGCCCCTCTCTTGTAGTCGGGACCAGATGCTCTGTATTCTCCCAGCATGCTCAGGGTGGCTGCTGTTGTCTCCACAGGCACACTGGTGCTTCAGCATCAGAGAGTCATACACCAGGCCTGCATAGGCAGAAATACCTTAGATGTACTGTATACTTCAACATGATTGCTTTAGTCATCTCCACAAGATTAAAATAAAAATGTGTCAGGAATACTTAATTATGAAACGATAATTCCAAAAACATGTACAATAAATACAACATCATCTACTTACATGAATGAAAAAGTACAAAAGGTCAAATTAAGCCCCAAAATGAAAACAGGAATTTAAAATAAAAATCACTTTAAAATTGTTTATGAAATAAATGCATATGTGTTATATATGTATCCTTAACCCGGGCAGCACGGCGGCGCAGTGGTTAGCGCGTGTGCGGCATAGTTCTGAGGTCATGGGAACCTCCTGAGTGGGTTCAAATCCAGTTCCCAGCCTTACTGTGCGGAGTTTGTATGTTCTCCCCGAGCTTGCGTGGGTTTTCTCCGGGCACTCCGGTTTCCTCCCACATTCCAAAAACATGCATTTCAGGTGAATTGGCCGGTCCAAATTGTCCCTAGGTGAGACTGAGCGAGTGAGTTGTCTGTCCCCGTGTGCCCTGCGATTGGCTGGCAAGCAGTCCAAGGTCTCCCCTGCCCACTGCCCGATGATTGGTGGGATGGGCTCCAGCATCCCCGCGACCCTACTGAGGATAAGCAGCTGATGAGATGAGATATCCTTAACCCTGTAAAGCCCTTGTACTTGTATTCATTATTGATGAACTTGTTTATGTATTTATTGTTATACATATTTTTGAATTGCCCCATATTTTTTTCATTGTATATAAATACAACTTTTAAATTAATTTATTTTCTAATGATTAATGAGTAATTTATTTTTAATGTGGGCATTTTTGGTAATCCAAAAAGAAAGTCCTCATGTGCCACTTACCAGTGGTGAAGCGTGATTTGCTGATTGGCTCCTGGACAGTCAGGCTCAAAGCTTTTTCAGGTAAAGTGAGGGATGTAGAAGCTGGAGAGGACTGCGTACGGGACAAAGGTCTGTGTGCACCCAAGGCACCATTGACCGCACCGCCTCCGCTGCTACATAGCATCGGTACTGCCAAGGACTCCATTTGTCTATGCAACTGCTGAAGTTGCTTCTGCTGTTCCCACAGTAATGACTAAAAACAAAAGCATTGTTCAAAAGCGGGACCAAGGAGGAGATCTTCACGTGATGTTTAATGTCAGTAATATTAAGATACATATTTTCTATATAAAAGATTGGTTTCGAAAGCTGGCGTCAGGAACGTATGGCTTGCAAACCAGATATGGCTCTTTTCATTTGTATATATGGCTATGGTTATGCTAATCTTCTCTGCATCATTCCAACTTTGGTTTATGCAAAACAGAAGTCATACAGCAATTGCAGGGTTTTGTTCAGATTATATAGGGCAGAGTCCCAACTACGTTTTATAATCATGGTGTTACACCAACAGACCCCGTTTTTGCTGTGTTTCTTGATGAAATCCTTTTTATTGACGTCGGGAACCTTTTTGACCAAAAGAGCCATTAAAGCAAAAATATTTTTTTCTTTTGAGAGAGACCCACACGCTATATTTTAGGACTAAATACACCAAAACTGCAAATCCGGCTATCCAGACAAAAGCAAATTCTTCAGCACAATTCATTTTACTGTGTGACATGAGACGATTTAATAAAATCTATGAAATAATAATTATGTAATAGTCTGTCTCCCTTATCAAGATAAATATTACACTTAAAATTGGTCTACTGCCCACACATTGACATGTTAAAATTCAAGTTAAAATTGTGTCCTATGTGTACTGGACCAAACTCCTACACTATCAGCAATGCCACGGCTCCATTACATGAAGCACTAAATTGAAATATTATACCAGTTATGTTTTATCTCCGAGCCATATGTACTAGAAAGTGCCATAGATTACAACCACTGCCCTAGAGTAAACCATGTTCTGTAAGCTTTAATGCTAAGAAACAGCACTTAGCGCTGGATAACAATGCCATCTCGAGCACAGTCGAATGAATCTGGTCAACGATTTTTAAAGCACACTTCACCTAGCTTGTCAACACGAGAGCACACCAACCTGGTTGAGTATCAGCGCATGTTGAAGGTTTATGTGCTCTTGACTAGTGGATGATGCTAACTCCGCTTCTCTCAGGGAATCTGCTCTTAGTCGGCTCTGATAGGCTGGCTCTGATGGCGACATCCCACCGCTGTCATCCGAGTCCATGTCTTCGGAAGGAATCTGATGCAGTCTCGGCATCTCGCTGGATTTTGACATCAGCTGCAAAGATACAAAAAATATGTTAACAAAATCAATATCAAATATTACTAAGAGTTAACTAAAAGGTTTAAATGCAGAACTTGTAACCGTCGTTAATAAAAAAGAAATGTTCAAATAATTAATGCGCGGAGTCCTCAGTTGTCTAGTGATTACACATTGTATTTAGGTTTATTGTTATTAGTATTGTTATTATTACTATCATTATTATTAGTTGTCAGACATTTAAATGGTCTGTGGTACAGAAAAGGTTGGGGTCCATTGTACTAAATGACTATTGGTCACCCTACTTCAGGAATTCAAAACTACGTTGATAATTGGGACTTAAAATAAGTTGGCAGAAAATAATCCCTTGTGAGATTGGAAGAATACGAATGAAGAGAAATATTCTCTCAAAAAATATTTGTATCCAAGTATAGTAAAACAATAAACAATACATAATAATAACAAAATCATAGTATTTACAAGTAAAACTTGGTTGCTCTGTCGGAAAATAATACTGGCCTTTTTGAGCATTATTTTTATTGTCATATATATTAAAAATTGTAATAACATTTTTATTCAGTTATTTTTCTCCAATGCTCCATTCATATGCTTTGTTTTTGCCTGCAGTCAACATTGTGTTGTAATGCTTCACATTAACTGACATTGTTATGATACCTTGCCAAGGTGAGTCTGCTGTTTTAATCGCTCCAGTAATTGCGTATTCTGTTGTTGTTGGAGAAGTTGTGAGTGAAGCATCCTGGGGCTCTGTGGGAGAGGTTCTGAACGTGTTCTGCTAAGGGGCTTGTGGGCCTGTGTGCCCCCTGTTGACAGTTGGTCCAAGTGGGATGAAAACTGTAGCGGAACTGAGTCCAGTCCTGGAACTAGTTTGAGAGATGGCAAAAAATATAAAAGGAGAATAAACGGGTTTATCAAACACAGAGAACATAGGTAAACTATTATTAAAATAAATAATTATATTAAATAAACAGCATTTCACTAAACATTATTTACATTTATCAAAGTAATTTATAGTTTTCGTATACAAATTATAATTGTCTTTACTATCAATGATATTGAAGTTGAAACATTGTAAGCGACGAGAGTAGGCATGGCACCCCAGGGTAAACATGCAATATAGAGATTTTGAAGATAAAAGAGATAGGTTATAATTATTTTTGTCTTTTTGAATTATTTGAAATTACTTGGCCGAATGTAAAGCATTTACAGCAGGTAAATATCGTCTCCAAATATCGGCCTCCGCCTAAGACTAATAATCGGTATTGGCCCTCGGTTGATACTTAGTATTACACCTATTTTTTTCTGTTTCATGCAATGGTTATTTTTTTTTTTTTCAGTTTCATTTGGCAACAACAAAATGATAGATAAACCCAAAATTGTCACAAAATATGTTTTAACAGTTTTGTGCGTTTGGGGGTTGTGATAGCACTTTGGGGGTTGTGATAGCACTGGGGAAGAAGCCGTTTCTGAGCCCGTTTGTCCTAGTTTGAGGGACCTGCACAGAAGTCAGCAGGTCGAAGAGGTGGTGGCTGGGGTCGGAATAGTCTCTTATAATGTTAATAAATAAGTGTGTGAGTGTGTGTGTGAATGGGTAAGTGTGAAGCACATTGTAAAGCGCTTTGGGAGGTCTTCGTTGACTTGAAAAGCGCAATATAAATACAGACCATTTACCATTTAATGATAAGGTGGCGTGTGCAATTTGAAAACTTAAGCCTGCAATCATGACGACTTTAAGCCAAAAGGTTGCGGCAGAGTAACACATTTTTTGTGTTCATTTCTAGACACACTCGAATTAACTCTTTTAATAGTAAAATAAAAACAGAAAGGCGCAATGGAAACTAAAGCATAAGGGCTCTTTGAACTAAGTTGGCCATTGTTAACACATTTTTAACAGAGAAATGTTTAATTTTCAACTTTTTAAGGACAACTCAAACTATGCATCCCACCTTTAATATAATATTTTCAACTTATACCAAAATTGCAATGGATGTTATTGGACTTTTGTGAAAATACAATTCAATTGAAATTTGTGATATTATTATTATTGTCATTACCATTACCAATAATATAATTCTAATTTCTTTGATATTTACTATTGTATTTAGTTTTCACATAGTTTAGTTTTAGAACAACGCATATACTAAAATTGGAACAATACAGAGAATTGGAACAACTATTGTTTCTGGGGCCTACATTTAATCACGCCCACTGGTGGTCAAACTGGGCACTGCAGCTCCGGAGCACCAACCACTCTAAGTAGTGAAATGCAATCTTATATCAGCCCAGCAATGGAGGCCGTTTTGTTTGTGATAACTATATGATCTCCTTACCAGTGAGCAATGGAGCATGTACCAGACCAGAGGGCTCCAGAATAATAACAGGAAGTCGTGAGTTGAGCTGTGCAGCTTGCTCCTCTCTAGTAAGAGGCAAAAAGACTTGCTGGCCTCCACTCGTGGCCAAGGCTCCTTGACAATGCTTCAGAGGGGACAGCTCACCTTCAACCTGTACAATACAGATTGGGCAAATAGAGTACTCTGTATGCATTATTACATCCATTTTCACTTCCCCCCAGGAATAATTGAAACATAGTACGTAGTAGTAACATAGTAAAGCAACACAAATTTCCTTCCTGTAGTAGAAAACGATGCCATCAAAGTCAAGGCAAGTAGAGTTAAATTTATTTGTATAGCCCTAAGAAGAGATCCGCAAGTTCGAGAACATTCTACATTCGGGCCCCGGTCCTGTGGAATGCTCTTCCCCCTGAGATTCGATCTGCAACCTCAGTGGAACTATTTGAATCTAGGCTTAAAACACACTTCTATTCTATTGCATATGAATAACCTATATTTTATGTTGACACTATCTGTGTTTTATTTGTTATTGCAACATCCATTACAGCCCGGTCATCCTGGAGGGGGGATTACCTCATGTGCGGTCCCTTCTCAAGGTTTCTTTATTTTCCTCATGTTGAGGTTTTTGAGTTTTTCCTCGCCCTCATGTAGGTTTTAGATCAGGGGATAGAGTAATAATAGTCTGTGGTTTGCAATAATCTGTGGTCTGTGCAGCCCTTTGACACTCTTTGTGATTAAGGGCTATACAAATAAACATGACTTGATTAAACACGACATGTTTCAAGGCACTCCGCGGGACACAAAGACACCATCCCCTGATCTGAAACTGGCCTACAGACAGGGAAAAACTCAAAAACATCAGCATGAAGAAAATAAGAAACCTTGAGAATGGGCAACATAATTCAAGGATGACCAGGCTGCAATAGTTGTTGCATTGGGTAACAATACTCATAAGGTAGTCAACGTCAATAATAAACATAGGTAGTATGTAAAATTGTTCAAGAAGTCCAAGACAGCACAGACGCAGCATCCCATCTTAGCCAGAAGGTCGAAGCAGATGATGACATGCTTCAGGTCCGGGGTGCCGGTCCGCTGACTGATCCCAGTTCGTCTTTCTCCCTTATTTTGCCACCCGCCAGGCAGCTGAAAGGGATATCTATTTTCTACAGGTAAAGTGCTTACCCTGGCATTGACTGGTAGGCCCAACGTGATGGTGGGTAGAGTAGAAGGACTCTGAATGGTGAAGTTTGCCAGAGTTGCATCTCTGAGTAGCAGCTTCTGTGCCTATTAAATGCCAAATATGGTGATTAATTACTTAGTATTCTGTAAAAATCACTGCACAAGCAATAGAAATTGTAAATAAAATAAGAATCATGAAACTATGCTGTCATTGGTGATTGAGATCACCATTGCAGCAAACGTCACATTAATGTAAAAGCAGCTATGGTGCAATCTAAGAACGTCTTTGTAATTAGGCAATTTAAATGCCCTGAATCTTACAAACACAGCAGGTGTGTCACCTGTTGCCATGTTTTAAACTTTGCTGTGATTAAATCAATTATGTATGCACATCTGACACACTCCAAACTCCAAAAGGATTGTGTGCCGCTGCATTAAACATGTCATTAGCGTCAGTAACTGGTCACACCCAATAAGTCAGAGACTACTTTACTTTTAAGACTCATTATTTGCTTACTTTATTCTGCTCTGCGAAAAGAAGTCAAAATGGTATAAACAATTTTAAATTTGGGAATTTTTTTAAAAGGTCATAAAAGAATTGTTTAAAATATTACTATTAGTTTTAGAACAACTTCTTTGAAAGAATCTCAAGTACATCCATGCTTATTAACTAAGACAAAAAAGAGAGTACAGTAGTTTAAGGGACAGTGTGTATTATTTAGCGGCTCCAAGTCGTAAACAAATGTTATTCATTTAAAAATACAGAAACTATCATATGAGCATGGAATATTTTTAATACTGGTAGATTGAGAAATTACCATTTGTTTTACATCACAAGAGCCACAGTTAAAGGATGCTGACATAATCTGCCATCTTGCTGTTACAGGAAATCAAAAACCTCAAAAGGGTTGGGCAAAAAAATTATAAGTAAAATGGTGTCTCCGTAGTTTGTGTTCTTCCTTGTAGCTTTTAGCACCTTTTTTCAGTTGAACACCACCATACAGCGACCTGAAGTGGTCAGATTATAGACACTTCTTTTTACTGTAGCCTATGCAAAAATTCAATAATTAAGGGTCCAAGATTTAGTTTTGGATTTAAATCAAAGAACCGTTTTGAGTAAATTAGGGAAAAAATAATGAAATCAATATTATTCAAATGGCAAAATAGTTACAAACAGCAAGATTTTCTGATCTAATAAAAAATACATCAATTTTCTTCTATATTGCAATATGTTAATGCCCAAAATGCAGAGCAAAAACATTTTTTATTCCATTGGAATTTAATTTCACTCATTTTAGTAAAACAAGAGCAAAATGAATTGCCATCTTCTATATCAGAAATCTTTTTAATTTCCCCTTTTTTTTTTTAACCTTTTTTCATATTTTACCAGAAATATAGAAAACTGGTCAAATACAACCGTTCATATCTCAGTTATGTATTTGCTTGATAAACCACTTTCAAGTTATAGCATGATAAAGCTTCCCATGCTGCCTTTTGTCATACAAAGCCAAGATTATGTTTAAATTTGATACTTAATGCAAAACTTTGTTTGGTTTTGTTTTGATTTACACGTTGTCTAAAAGTATGAAAGTCTGATTTGCTGCCTCTTTGTATACAGGTTTTGTGATTTAGTTCACCTCGAGCGAAAGACCGCCTGCAGATGGCACTAGACCGTTTTCACTGGGAAGGCTGTCATTCGGGGAACTACAGCCAGAGACTGGAGTGCTGCTGCTGCTAGGGGATGAGTCTTCAGGGACACCGAAGACAGAAAAAGTCAGTTTTGTTTAAGAAGACAGTACAAATGTTTATTATTAAATCACCTTACCCAGTGTGTCAGGTGCTCTGTGTCTGATGGTCGGTGGGGCACTCTCCTTGCGGGTGAGCGGGCTCTGGCGGGTATTGAGATGTTTCTTGTGTTTAACCTTTAAATTGGGCTCAGAAGCTAGAAAGAAATGATGAAGGATATTGGAGTGGAGTAATTATGACAATTGTTCAGCAAAAAGTGGCACAATTGAATCGTTATCAACATTTTACCTGCCCTGCGTAGCCGTGTCCCTTCTAATCCGTTTGAGGAAGGCAATGAGGGAGGTGAGACCAAAGGTTGGGAGGAAATAATATGGTCTGGGCCCAGTTTTCTAGAGGCATACAAAACAAATCTTGATTAAAAACATTTCACATTCAAATGTGATATGTTAATTTTATATGACTGATTTTGAAATGAGTTGTAGCAAACGAGTTTTTACAACAATTTCAGACATGAACTATCCATCCATTATCCGCGCCGCTTATCCTCAGTAGGTTAGCGGGGGTGTTGAAGCCCATCCGAGGACATGAACTACTTTTTGTGAATAATGAATTAACCGATTTTTTTTTGTATTTGTATTTTGTTGGAATCTAGAGACATAAGTATGTGTTTTCTCTTAATACAGACTGGCAATTTATACTCTTGTCACAGTGAAATATGTTCAGAAGCAACTTCATGGAGCAAATGGCAAAATTAAACAGCATGTGAGCACCAGTTTGCATTTCCATCTAAGCATCATGCGAGTGCCGTAGCATTTATTATAGTTCAACCTTTAGGCATGCATAAATTAGATTTGAAATAAATATAGTGTGCAATAAATATATCAGTAGTGGGCCGTCAGGGCCTGCAAGGCCTTCTCTGCTGGACTAAGAAATATCCAAAACATGTGATGATAATATTTTTTCCATGAATCAAATAATTTCAAGTTGTCTATCAGCTTCCCATCACTGCTTTTCCTCTGGTCGTGCTGCTTCCAGAAGTGTGCTTTGATATTTAAACATTTACCCAATAATATTTTAGCCATTGCTTGTTAGGGTCAGAAATCTAGCCGGAGACATTCACAATCAGTTCTGCAGGCCCGGAGGCATAACATAAATGTTGATAATGCTGTTGGTTTAGACAATCAGAATTCAAGTTGCCAGGGCCTCCTAAATCAAATAAAAACAACGACAAGATAGGGTCGACTTTCAGCATTATCTTCGATGGTGATAGAACATACATTTTTGATGGAACTGAAACCCACAGATAATTTGTATGACATAATAATTAAATGAATGAATGAATGAAAACTTTATTTCAAACATTAGAAATCAATAAAAGGACAAAAACAATGACTTAACAACAAAAATAATGTTAACATAACATGTTAGAAAAGGGGTAGTAAGGAGACGGTTATTTTCCCTACACCTTCATTTTCCTTATTAATTACGTTTCACAAATAGCTTCTATTTTGTGTCTAAATATAACAAAACCTCACGGATTTACATATTACATAGGTCGGATATCAATAATTATAATAACAACAATATTCACATATGTTATAAACTACTCATCGTAGCACCCCTTCTTGAGGGAAGGAAATGAGGATGGACTTTGTGCAGAAATAAAAATGATTTTTGGTGATAAAAATGTGTCTATTTTCCCAAATAATCTAGCAATTTTATTATGTGACTATTAATGCTCTTATATGTGTTGCAGCTGTAGCTGCAGTAGATGTTTTATAGCTATAAAATAGTTATTGAGGGTTGGATTGATTCAGGCAAAGCACTACTGAAGGCCTAGATGTGAAATGCACGGCCCACCACTGAAATATATTACCCATATACTGTACTGTATGTAGGGTGTGCCACCTGTGTGTCATCTGTGTAGAACTCAGAGTGATGGAGCTTGTTCTTTCCAAGGCTGCTTGCTTCTGCTTCTTTAAGATAACCTCCTGGAGTTTTTGTTTGACCAGTGAACTGGCCACTGCACCTGTCAAGCAAACCCATCGTAAGGGCATCATAATACGTTACCCAAAATGATTATGAAAAAGGTTTGATAGTTGGATTTGTGTGATGATATACAAATGCATATTTAAGGATCAAATAAAAAAGATTAAATATTAGAGATTGACCAATATTACGTTTTGCAGGGCCCATAACAGATATTTTAAGCAGATATTCAGTTGGGGTGAAGAAAAAAAATTGCTGGCTTTAAATGTTTTAAAAATAAAAATCAAACACTTAGAATAATTTAAATAGCAAAAAGGCGTGTGTTAATCAAACTAGAAAACAATATTTTATGTTATTTTCTATAACATTAAATTAGAGAAATACTCTTAGATAAGAAAATAAAAGGGACTGCACTCTCAGTTTAGACAAATTCCTATTCCTATTATTCTGTATGTTTACCGTAACAGCTCTGACTGCGATCATGGTCTTTGAATGCACTACAAGTACTATTTTTCACCATCCCCTTAGCATGATACCTAGCAAAACACTAACTATGTAACTATGTATAAACTCAAATTGGTGGTAAAATAAAAATTAATTATTCAAGCGAAAATGTGTTCAATTCCATCTCCGGAGAGGTTAATATGGCAAATTAGCAGCTAGTTCATTGTTAGCCTGAGTGCTAAGTACTCCAGTGTTCACAACCGCATGTTAGTTCAGAAACTAATGACTCAGTTTTAAGGCATCTATTATATGGGATTATTTAATGTGCTTTGTGTAGTGAAAATCCCAGAAGAGTAACTTATTTTAATTTGCATTAATTCAAATTAGGACGTTTTTGCGAGTACAGGACGACATTGAATCGCTCCCCATTAACTCTGGGTATATCTCCACCAACCAATCAGAAACTTCCATGGGGGGACAGTGCTGTAGTTGGAATCAGTTTCACCGGACATTGAATAACAGTTTTAAATATATTGTAATTAAAAAGGCAAATACCGATATACCAATATATTGAATTTTGGTATCGATCGCCATGAAATATGTGAACTTAATTGCCAATTTTGAATATACTTTTTGTCCATATACTTTGCACTGAAATGTGACGCATGGTTATGTCACTTAATTCTGTGTGTTTGGTCCATGTGTGCACAAAGAGGTGACAGAAGGTGTTCAAGTCAATATTGACACAATGACTTGTACCAATAGTCAAAGCTATATTTAACTTCACAATTGTGGATCTACCAGTCCGGTTATATTTAACCAAAGGCAAACATCCTGTTGAAAAAGAGGGAAAAGCTTGAAAAAAATAACAAAACATGAGTTTCTGATTACCCTAATGTGAAAAATATGATTTCAAGACATGACCAAACTTAATATGAAAGATAACCTCATGCGATCTGATGTTTAGATGGTTTGAGTATGTGTGTAAGACTTAATGTGTGCGCTTCCACTTGTGAACTTCCAAGTTTCTGGAATACAGAAACAAAACTAGGAAAGACAGGACAGCTTCCTTCTCAGGGCCATCACTACTCTAAAGAACGCACAAAACTGCGAAAACCTTTCTTGCAACTTTTTTTCCCTTTTTTGTTGTTGCTAAATGTAACTGAAAATGTATACTATTGCAGAAAACTGTGAAAATATGTACCTTGTGAATAATATAAGGTTTTTTAAATTGCTAATGCAAAATGTTATTGCACTTTTTTATTGCACTATTACGACACACTATCCTTTTTCATTGCATTATTATTATAACTTGGGCCAGTTTTCTAAGCACTAAGTTGTAATTATTATTTGTCTATTTATCCCTATAGTCTTTTATCTTTTTCTATTCAAAGTCTTTATTTCATGTTTTAGCCTGAAGTGCCCGGTCTAATCTTGCCTACAATGTTTCACAACATTGATACCAATCACAATAAAGACAATTCAATTCATTTCAATTCAAACTTACTTTGTTGACTCTTGTCCTTGTTTTTGAGTTGCTGCAATTCTTGTTGCTTCTCTTGGTGTTCTTGTTCACGTCGCCGCTGCTCCATATTAAACTAGACAGTCGACATTTTCAATAAATTTTCAAGATGAACATTGCCCTGATTTATAAATAGATTCTGAAACCTACAGAATTATTAACATGAATACAACTCAGTTGAAAAATGTTCTCAAATAAAGAGACACTATAATAGTTAACTATTAGATGTTGCTGTATTGTGTAGAGGAACAAAAAAAAAACATGTGCTACAAAGCACAAGGAAGAATGCAAACTACTGAAACGAGCAAACCGTGCAATTTTTCTTCTCATTTCTTGTCAGGTTCTTGTCATTTCAGGTACCCAAAGCAGCAATATGGCAGAGAATCATGTGAGCTCTTTCTTTGTGTTAATCATGTTATGTGAAATTAAAAATTATCTCAACCTAAGAGTAATTAAAACATCTATGTTTATAAGGTAGTTCATGTATTTTTGCTTATTGTTTAAATAAATATTGTTTGTCTTTTAATGAAGGAGGATTTTTTTTACCACTTGGAGGCGCTAAATAATACACTTTTGGTGTATTCACAGCACCCAAATAGGGGGCCAAAACTGCCAAAATTAAAAATAAAGTAATACATGAATGCATTTTAAAATAAAAATGGACATAAAATGTTTCAGATATTAAAAACAATATAGAAAACTCAAAAACAAGAATATATAAATAGGAATATACATAAATATATTAAAATACACACACATTTAAATATAAAAAGTACATGTGGAAATAAATAAAAATAAATCGATATATAAATGTGATTAAATCTCTCAATAAAAGGCTTAAAAGTACTTATTCCATGCTGTGGACACGCTGTCAGCTCTCTCTCTCTCTCTCTCTCTCTCTCTCTCTCTCTCTCTCTCTCTCTCTCTCTCTCTCTCTATATATATATATATATATATATATATATATATATATATATATATCTCATCTCATCAGCCGTACCGCTTATCCTCATTAGGGTCGCGGGGGGGCTGGAGCCCATCCCAGCCATCTCCAGGCAGTGGGCAGGGGACACCCTGAACTGGTTGCCAGCCAATCGCAGGGCACACAGGGACAGACAACTCATTCGCTCATTCACACCTAGGGACAATTTGGACCGGCCAATTCACCTGAAATGCATGTCTTTGGAATGTGGGAGGAAACCGGAGTGCCCGGAGGAAACCCACGCAAGCACGGGGAGAACATACAAACTCCGCACAGGAAGTCTGGAGCTGGATTTGAACCCACGACAGGTTCCCATGACATGAACTGTGCCGCACAAGCGCTAACCACTGCGGCGCCGTGCTGCCCTCTCTCTATATATATTATATATATATATATATATATATATATATATATATATATATATATATATATATATATATATATATATATATATATATATATATATATTCTTATACATTATTAATTGTATTTCAATTTGTTTTTAATTTAATCTATTTCTTAATTAGATTGCAAAAAAAAAAGGATATGGCACTTTTCTTTATTTGTTTATTCTTCAATTCTGTTAGAATTTTGGTCTTCCATAAAGGGGAAGGCCACTCCAGTATTTGGTGAATTCCTGTTATCATTTTAATCAAGGTTCCAAGCATTTATTCGGTGTACCCGTATTCGCTGTTGAAGCTGCTGCTGCGAGAAGGAGGTGCGGGTCTGCGGGGAAAATGGGCTGAGAAGCAACGGTGGGTGCAGCGGAGTGAGGAGTGCCGTGTCGGAGCCGGGACGCATCCCTCGCTCGCCCACCCTGAGGTCCATGGGAAACAACGTGATGCGCGACACACAGGGATCTGTAAAGTGAGGAAGACACTTCTTAGTATACAGAGATTCATCGTTTTTCACGGTTAACAGGGACCAGAACCACCCGCAAAAAGTGAAAATCCAGTAGTTATGCACCTTTTTTGGGGGCGGCCTTAATGACAGAGAGAGAGAGAGAGAGAGAGAGAGAGAGAGAGAGAGAGAGAGAGAGAGAGAGAGAGAGAGAGAGAGAGAGAGAGAGCAATTGAAATCCGGTACGCATTTCAAAGTAATCGAGGTTTTTTTTCCTAAGGTGCACTTTCATTAAAAGGGACTTACTGAGAGAGAGCGAGACAGACAGAAACAGAGAGAAAGAGAGAGGGAAGGATTGTTTAGGCGGCATAAAGAAAGGAGAGTTACACAAATCTTTCTTAACAAGATGTAGAGGAATGCGGGACAGGTGTCCGGTCACAGTACAGTATGAATTGGCCAATCGCCATCAGAGCTCTTAAGTCAAGACTTGCTGACCGATTGGTGTGAACTTTGGCTTTTTGTGGTGCGGGAAGCATCTTTTGTTGTTTTTTTATTGTTGTTTTGTTTTGTTTGTTGTTTTTATCTCGCAAAGTAGTGAACCAAGAATAACCGAAGCATGAAGTAACGAGGGGTCTCTGTATATACACTTTATTTACACCTGAATGAAAAAATACTGTAACAATACAGTTTTATGTTTGTGCCAGAGTTACAGACTTTCCAATGAATTTAATAAATTTTTCATAAACCAAAACAAAACAACAATAGTAAAAACCAATCATTCACACTGTGTGTCAGGTGTGACCAAACTTTTGAGTTGCGGGCCACATTGGTTTAAAAAATGAGCATACTGGCTGGGCCAGAGAATAAAATGCCTGATTGATGTATATCAATTTTTTTGTATATGGTGATAGAGCAGACCTAAGAACTCTGCATGTCCTGCATGATTTTCAAGTTTCTCTGCTCCAGATGATTCTAATCATCCAGATTATTACCACGCTCCTGCCAGCTTGCTAATGAGCTGATAATTTGTATCACCTGAGTTGAACAAGAGAAACTTGTGCATGCAGGATATGCAGCCATCAAGGACCAGAGTACCCAGGTCTTTCTCATTTGCATTTAACTGCACAAGTTTTGTTTGTCTTTTTATTTTTAAAAGGAACATTTCATCCGATTGGTTTTGTAACACCCATCTCATCTCATCTCATCTCATGTAATTAGCTGCACCGCTTATCTTCAGTAGGGTCGCGGGGGTGCTGGAGCCCATCCCAGCAATCATCGGGCAGGGGACACCCTGAACTGGTTGCCAGCCAATCGCAGGGCACACAGGGACAGACAACTCGCTCGCTCATTCACACCTAGGGACAATCTGGACCGGCCAATCCACCTGAAATGCATGTCTTTTGAATGTGGGAGGAAACCGGAGTGCCCGGAGGAAACCCACGCTAGCACGGGGAGAACATACAAACTCTGCACAGGAAGTCAGGTAGCTGGAACTGAACCCACACAGGGGGTTCCCAAGACCTTAGAACTGTAAAATGTAATATCTTGATGGATAAAATTGTTTAAAAAAAAGCAAGAATACAGCATTTTTCCAGCTATTTGAATGTTGGCCATAACCCCAATGAAAAATGTAGTTAATATCGGTGTACACAAAGGGACGCAGGTTTAGAAATCCAAACAAATGCAATTGAATTGCCTCATACTGCTACTTCTGTTTTAAACAAAATAACATCCGGATTGGCGTTTCCTCAAATGTTCTCTGGTTGATTAAAGGTAGTCAGCATACACAGCTACAGTGGGTGGTTTGGAGTAATGCATGGCTTTGGTGATACCCAGTGGACATATTTAAAATTGCGGGTAATTTTTTATTTCATGTAATCTTTTGTTATCCTTCTCTCAGCACCATCTTATGATCCAGCCCGTGTGCTGTAGGTTGCGGACCCCTGCTGTATCTCTAACATCATATTTGCTGAGCCCATTTCAGGCCTTTAATTTAGTCATCACATTCACACATACATAACTGCTGACTTTAAATACAATAACAAAACTACTGCCAATTAATCAAGTCTATAACAATTCAATGTTATTCCCAAAGCTATCTGAAAAAAACAATACATCTCCAAGATCCATTCAATAGTTCCTGAAAATCACAGCTCAAGTTCTCCAACATTGCTGCCAGAACAAAGTCAACAAGTCACATCGGCCCTCCTAAGTTTAGAATATGAAAAGAACTGGCTCCGCACTGGACTGTAATTTAAAGTGTATGCAGACTTGTCAGTGCAAAGTCTCATTGGTGTCATTTTCAAACACTTTTTCACTCTAAGCTGTCTAGCTCTGACGTAGATTCTCACATTTTTCCATGTTGTTTGCATGCTGTTGGGCATATTTGCATTGCAAGCTTGCGTCAATAGGAACTATTGCCTCATCTGGGCTGTAAAAAGAATTTAGAAAGGGAACAGTTTGGGAAAATCTGCGGGTGTGCACCAAAACACAACCAAACAAATGTGTACCATTTGATTCAGTTTGTGATACATCGATGTTCTTCTGTGTTTGTTACTCAGAGGTCTACCTGCAGAGTGTGAACTAAATGCCAGTCATTCAGGAGGTTACCATGGAAGAGTAAACCAGAATCTTAAGTAGCTATTTGCAGTAGTGGGAACTGCAGTGTGAATCATTTTTATTAGGAGGTGGCAATGTATTGCAAACCGCCTGATTACAGGCCATGATTAAAACAACAGAAATCCTTTGGTAAACACATGCACACACTAAAACAACTGTTTATGGTCATGGCAGTGAGAAAGAAAGGTCTTTATCCTTTGGAAGGAGAATACATGCATCAACAAAGAAGAACACAAAGACAATTGCAAGTGGGGATACCAGGAACACTCCCCGATTCCCAGTGGTTACAAATACACAATGTTCTAACTCAATTACAAACAGTTGGTCTTTTATGTCTACAATGGGAGAGACATACCCACAAATGTAAGCAGAAAAACAGATAAATCCTGTAAAGTCACATTTACTTGGGGGGATGGGGTGTTACTGCATTAGCATCAAGTTCAACATGATTTGTGTCATACTATGTATTCCTATGTCTTAACTTTTCAAGTTAAACAACTTGTGTGTTCACCTATAAAGTTTTTCCTGAACTCATAAAATTTTACAATACAGGCTGACGTTTAAAAAGAAAAAAAAGCTAGACCTAACATAAGTGAGTCATTTTTTAGCCTTGGGGTATTTTACAAGCATGACACACAGATTACAGTAACTCTAACAACGTATTTTAAAACAATACTATTAACTATATTTTACTATAATTATTTTTAATAGAATTCCATTCAATTACTTCCGATCAATAACACTACAATACATTCACTGATTTTTCAGAGAATTCGTCTCTTAACCACCTCTGGGGCATACTTCCCAGTGAGATGATACACAATGTCCTTTGGCCTGTAAAATTTATCATAGTAATTCACTTCCCATGTAAGAAAGTGTACTTTTAATCGAGGATGACCCAGAGCAAACCACACTTATTTTTTCCGCCGTCATTTTCTCTACCATTCATGTGATGAGGACATTTTTGTAAACTGTTTGAAAGATATTCGACCAAAATCGGTTCTACTTATGCATTAATCTAAAGAATGAGAAATGTTTGCATTCTTCAACAGGAAGTCAGTGCTGATTGCATTTAAATAGCATAGTGGTCTGCGATGTCTGTCATGTCAGCAAATAAGTTTGACGTACTTCCCTTAAGAAAATTTCTGGATTTTTGAACCAAATAATACACGTACCAAAAAAGAGAAGTAAAAAAGTAGCCACACATAATTTAAAAGAGTCAGAATGGTTGTGATTTTCCACAAAACCAAAATGCATCTTTGCCAATTAAAAAAAATTAAGCTGGGAAACTTCTTGGAAATTTGATGACCAAATAAGGTGATTCTTGTAAGACCAAAAATATGCTAAGTATGTAAGATGTGGGGCAGCATGTTGGCTGACTTGTTAGCATGTCTGCCTCAAAGTTCAGAGGTCCAGGGTTTAGTTTTAGCTACCAGCTTCCCTTTGAGGGAGTTCACTTGTTCTCCCTGTGCTGGAGTGGACTAAGCACTGCAGGTTTCTCCTAATTCCACAATGCAGGCATGGCAGGGATACTGGCAATTCTTCAGTTGTCCTTAGGAATGAGTGTGTAAGCAATAATTGTCTGTCTCTTGGTGCCCTAGGATTGTTTGGAAACTGGCGTAGTGTCTCCTTCCCACTGCCCAATGACAACTGCGATGGGCTCCAAAACCCCCGCAACCATCATAAGGGTAAGTGCTTGAAAAACAAATGAATCAATTTGTGTTAGATATGGTTTTAAAAAACATTAGTTAATATAGCCCAATGTTCAGCATTATACCGATATGGTCGGATATCATTTATTTAGCATGGTATTGTGGTTTTTGTTTTAATTAAAGAAAGATAACGTGTAACACAAGGGAAATATAAATTGAGTTGATGCAATCTTGCAGTTATTTAGCAAAATGCTCACTCTCAGCATTAGTTTATGTTTTTGTGTCATGTTTTGGTTAATGTATCAAACAATACCTTCAATAAACATTATTATTATTATTATTATTATTATTATTATTATTATATCACAGGTGAGACATATCATTTAAAAGGAATTTGAGTTTTACCAGTGATATACCAGCATGTGCTGGGTACTCATGCAAGAACCATTCACTTTAAAAACATTATTGCATAATCAAATGACAATTATCTTTTTCCTCATGTTCATGCTACTCAATAGAAAAGACAATAAGAGAACAACCTATTAATAGTCTGCGTATGTCCTCATTATCCTATGCTGAGCCAACATTTTGGCTTAATTCATCCCCGCTCATGTTCATGTTCTAAATTTGTACTGTGCTGTCTTCCACTGGTTCAACAGGTACGACCAGGATACTGCACTCACACTTGTTTTCTCAGGGAACAACTGAGCAATAGCAACAAAATGCAAAAAGACGGCAAGACAAAGGTAAACGTGAGGGCAGATTACAAAACAGAACAGGATGGCAAAAAAGACAAATGTGAAAAGCTGTAGGCGTGAACTTTTGTCAAGGCCGGCCTTGACAAAAGTTCACGCCACCAGAAAAGGATAATATTACATATTTCTGTCACAAGTCAACAACCAAGCAAACAATAGAACTGTGATCTATAAGATTTATCAACTTATGCAACCATTCATAGTACGGTCAATATAAATATATTAAAATTATGACAAGCCATAGTAGCAAAATGTTATGAAATCTGTCACAAAGCATGTTTGAAATGTGTCTATTTGCATATTTACTCATTTTTTGAATGAAACAACCTGGTACTGCAAAGAATATCTTCTTCTGACCCACTTCAATCCCTCCCTTTAAGGGCCTCTTATGTGTGTGATGTGCACCACAAGTGCATGAGTACTCTTGATGCTTTCTATCTGAGAAGATATGTTTGTGAGGTTACTCTACAGTAAGGCCATGTCCTGCTGTGTGGCAAAGCAAACAGTTCAGATTTCATCTAAAACCAGCAGATTTAGTGTGGAAAACTGTAGTTCAAGTTTGAAAAATATTACAGAAGAACAAAGAACAGATGGTTTTGTTGTTCCCAGTTTTTGAATTGCAATGCGGTGGGGCAACTTAAATGACATGCTTAGATGCAGATTTAGAATAAGAACGACAATGGAACCTCAATAGGCCTTTGTGCAGAATATGGAAGCAGACCAGTACATCTGGGGAAATATCTTCCTTCCAGGTTAAGAATATATAAATATGTATATATTTACATTAGGGCTGGGAAAATGTCACGTTAACGATTTGCATTATAATTTTCATTTAACGCGTGAAAAAATATTATTGTAACAATTAAAATTCCGCCCAGGGCATCCCCCCCCGAGTGTCAAGCCGCGCTGTTCCGACAAACGAAGAATAGTCACTTTTGTTTTCTGAGGCTAACGTGGCATAGAATGCTACCGATGGAAAAGAGAAAGGAAACACGTTTAAGCGGACCGTTTTGCGTTAAAAAATTGCCCGATTGGAATATTGACAAGGCAAAAGTGATATGTATGCGTTAAAAAGCTGAATTCAATTACCATCGTAGCACTTCTTCCCTGATGTATCGCTCAAAAGCTAAGCACCCCGTTGGTGTGATACAGTTAGACCTAGTCAAACGACTCTCGATCATTTGGTGCAAAAGATGGGTGTTTTACAATGTTTACATAAGGAACTTTTATTTTGTTAATGGAAGATTGAAGAACACCACAAGCTTTATGCACGTTTCATTAACTTGGTAACCATTTTTTTGTTAAAATATTTACGAATGCTTTACAGCAAATTTACAGTTCAACAGTGTTAACTTAAAGTACTTAAATATCTCTGTTATGAAAGCTATCTTTGTCATTACAGTCTGTATGCACGTTGACTGTACTGTATTTTCCACACTATAAGGCGCACCTTCATTGAATGATATATTTTTAAACTTTTTCCATACATAAGGCGCACCCCATTATAAGGCGCTATAAGTGCATGCTGGTTTAAGATCAGGTAATTGTGCAATTTTGTAATTGTAATCCTGTGCAGTCCTTCGAGACATTTTTGTGATTAAGGACGTCATAAATAAATGTGACTTAACTACAGTAGAGGATGTAGTTACGTTATGCAACCGTTAGATGGTGCCGCGCTAAAGAGAATGTCAACAAAACAGTCAGATAGGTCAGTCGAACTTTATTAATAGATAACAAACAAGCTTTCCACAACTCCATTCACACCCAAAATGAATAAACAACCGTTTTATTATTTTCTCTGAGGTAAAGCATTTTCGTGACACATCTTTAACATTTTTGAACAACAGCAAGGCATAACATTTTACTTTTCCTCCATTTAGTCAACATGCAAAAAAACGTCTAAAATTGTTATGGTAAATTAAACGTTAGTGCAATTGCAATATAGTGACACTCGTAATGTGCAAAAACAACAAGTGAAAAACAACAATGGGTGAGTATCAATAACAGGTATCGGCCTCAGTGTTGATAACACCCTAATGCTCGCACAGTGGCCACCCTCTTGTGGCATATTTAGGTTGAGGAACTCAAAATTTCAAATTAAATTATAGTACAGTATTCATTCATGTATAACGCACATTTTTTATTCTTAAAAAACTCCGTTTGGGTGCGTGTCATACACAAGGTTTTAAGGTAGTACATTATCGTATTTGTGCAATAATTGATCAGTCAACAAAATATTGCTGACTACAATGGCAACTGGAATTAAACCTGGGTTGTTGCAGTGTAAGTGGCGAATCCTACCACTAAACCGCCAGTAATATAGATGAAGTATGAAAAGCCATTAGATTTTACCACATTATCACACTGTTTTTAGTCACGTACCATAACAAATGTTAAAGAATGGAGAGAACAGAAAGTTGTCTTGAAAGATGTAAATGAATGCAAAAAAGCACGATGAGCTAAACAATCTTTTGGAGCATCTGATAATGAAATCGGACTTAGGAGGACATTCAAAGAATACACTGTAAATGTTTTGTTGGTATTGTGTTCAAAGTTTATGTTGTCATTAAATTATTATAATTATTGTTGCATGTATTATGTGAATTTCCCTGCGGGGATGAATAAAGTATCTATCCATCTATCTATCTATCTATCTATCTATCTATCTATTAAACAACGTTTGTCACTTATAATGCTTTGTTTTACATAAAAAAATGATGAGTTCACACAACATAAAAAAAAAGCCAATGATCTCATTCAATGCAAGGGAAATTGAATATTCTTAGATAGGGATAAGAATTAGTAGTACATTTCATGGACCAGTGTCGATATTTGGTATTAATTTTAGTCACAAAAAGTTTTTTGTTTTACTTCACATTCAACTATATAAGGAGTATAGAAAACCATCCTGGTTAAAATTGAGTGAGATAAAATCATGATTGTGTGGCACAGCTTCTGGGTGGTAAGCGTGCAGCCCCACAGTGCAAAGGTCCAGGGTTCTATTCCAGCTACTGCAGTCTCCCTGTGTGGAGTCTGCATGTTCTCCCCGTTTCTAGTGGGTTTACCCTGGGCACTTTGGTTTCCTTCCACTTTCCATAAAACATGCATCCGTGGTTAATTGGCCAGTCAAAATTGTCCCTAGGTGTGACGCTTGAGTGAGTTGTCTGTCTCTTTGTGCCCTACGACTGGCTGGCAACCAGTTCAGGGTGTCCCATGCCCACTGCACAAAGATGGCTGGGATGAGCACACCCCACGACCCTACTGAGGATAAGCGGTGCAGAAAATGGATGGATGGAAAATCCTGATCGACTAAATAAACAGGTGGCTTTCAGCGGTTACAATATTTCAGTAATAAAGCCACAAAGTGTGTTTGTGTCATAAACTGCACTCGTATCAAATTCACAGCTGGCTCTAAAATTACACTGTACTCCCCTTTAGTCATCTTTTACAGACTGACACATCCTTTTCTTTAACTCTTTCTCTTCTTTTGATTGGCTCCAAAACCGTATTATAATGACCCGACACTATCCTGCGTATCTCCTTCAGATGTCATTTCAAATTAAGGTTTAGAGTCACTTGGACATAAAAACAAGTGTAAATGTCAAAAGAAGCAAAATATTGATTTTATAATAATCATGTGTCAACTTGGGCCAATAAGCTGCACATCAGGCAATACATGCTTTGTAACCTTTAGAATACAGTATCTCATTAAGAGCAAATAAAGTAACTATAGAAACTGTGGAAGGGGGGGTGTTTGAAGCCAAGCAGGAAGTCACAACTATAAAAACACAATAATGTGAGCACTGGACCAGCTTCCTGTTTAAGAGCTGAGTTTAGACTCACATTTCCTCCTCTTTCTCGTTCTTCCCCAGAAGTTGTTGTCTCTTCAGTGCTATATTGCCATTGAGTCTTTGCTACAGGTTGCCCAACTTTCCGGTGTCAGTATATTATTTAATGTAGACACAAACACCAATAAGTTTCACCACAAAATGACTGCATAAGCTGCAGTAGCAGCAGCATTTTTTCCCCTTTGCAAGTAAAAGATAATCCGTGTACATTTATTTAAAGGGTAATCAATTAAATTCAAGCACAATTAACATTAGTATACCCAGAAATTAATAAAAAGATGAATATGTACCACAACAATCACCACATATTTTCCAAGTCTAATATTTTAAAAATAAGCCAAATTAAGTTAAAATGAGTTTCATTCATTGATTCATTTTCTAGCCACTTATACTCACAAGGGTCACTAGGTTGCTGGCCAAATTCAAGCATTTTTAAGAACCCTTCAAAGCCAACTTTTAGTTTCTTCACTACCATTAAAAGAAGAAGTATGATGTGAATCACATATTTGCTCAGCCAAATATATCTGTGATTTACATATGCAGTTTTTAATGTTGTGGGTGCATTTATTAAGACGTAGGATTTTTAGATCTTGTGTAAATCGCAAAGATTTATATACCTTTTGAGACAAATCTCTCACTATATAGGTTTTGGGTACAAATGATAGTAATATGGATCAGTAGCTTACATTTTGTATGTATGTGTTTGTCTTGCTGTCGGTCACCCCTCTTGAGGGATATGACCAAGGTAGATAGATAGAAATAGCTTACATTTTCAGTTGAAGTCAGTTCTTCCCATTACAATTTACCAATGGGAAACGCTGCCTTGATTTTTTTGCATGGCCCACAATAATTGATACATAATCCTTGCACTGATATACATTTTATAAAGCCCTGTTTATATCTAGCATGCACCTGACATTTTGGGCGTTACCCGTAGGAAGTGATGATGCTTAATAGGACAATGCCATACAAACTACTGCCAATAATCACGGGGGAAGAAAATAAATGGCAAGGCGAATCCACCAGAGAGCAGTGTGGGCTAGAGGTAAGATCGGGCCAAAAAAAAGCACCCGAGCCCGACGCAGGCCCGAGGGGTATTAAACCCGACCCGGACCGAGCCCGACTAATTAACTGGATTTGCTGGCCCGGCCCGAGGGGGCCCGAAATTACATATTTTATTTATAAGGAGGGGTGATTTATGATAACAAATTAAACTCTGCCTTTTGTTACAACATCTAGGCCTAAGTTAAATAAAACTGTATAAACATTTACATCTTTTATATTTCTGTGTCTGCACTGCAGATGTTACATTAAGCGACAATCTGTCATTGACGGTTTTTTTTTTTGAGGTAGCGAAAACATTTAAGGGCGTCCGTCATTTTGACGACTTGATCATTGGGCCATATTTCACAGCAGCAGTAGTAGTAGTACGTCCTTAAGATTTTAGCGCAGCACTTTCATTCAGGGGGTGTTGACGTGTTGTGCCCTTTTCCCCCCCTGATCGTATTCTATATAAAACGCTTATTAAAACAATAAAGCGAGCTAATTATAATAATTGGGAGATCCTAGTCTATATAACGCGTTTATTTAAACAATAAAGCGTGATTTTATTCTGCAAATTGCGTTTTTTAACGCGGATGAAAATGTCACCAACGTCAATGTACGCTTCCGACAAAAGCGATCGTATTCTATATAAAACGCTTATTAAAACAATAAAGCGAGCTAATTATAACAATTGGGAGATCCTAGTCTATATAACGCGTTTATTTAAACAATAAAGCGCGATCGTATTTTCATTTAACGTCACTGTACGCTATGATTTCCGCAATCACAACTAATTGTACACAAATAATATTTATTTGATTTACTATATTCCTTGGTCTAGTATCCATACATAGTTTAAGTATATATTTTTAATGAACATATATTTATAATTATTAATTAATTAAAAAAAAAAAAAAAAGCAGGACCGAACCCGACCCGACCCGACCGTATGACTGACATTTCAGGCCCGACCCGGCCCGAAATTGCCTCGGGTTCGGGCTCGGGCCATAAATCTTAGGTCTAGTGTGGGCATCATTTTTAAGCATGGCAACAGTTTGAAGCAGTTCAAGGAAACTTCACCCAAAATTCAAGCCCTTTTTAATCCATGAATACATAAAATTGAAATTCAAGCATTTAAGGATTTAAAGCAGACTTACACATCCTCTATTATACAAAATAAAAAACAAGTCAAGATTATTTTGAAAGGAAAATATATTATTGTACCTACTCTGAGGGATACATTTAGGTCTAATTTAGCACCAATTTAAAGTCAACTCATTCAGTGCTATGGGTGAAAAGATATTTTGTTGTTTTAATGACAACAGAAAAACATAATATAACCATTTGTCCAGTTCCTCACAGTGGCTCATGTCTCTAGATATAATTTATATATGATAAATTAATTACATTAGGGGGCAGCACGGCGGCGCGGTGGTTAGCGCGTGTGCGGCACAGTTCTCAGGTTATGGGTTCAAATCCAGCCTTCCTGTGCGTGGTTTGCATTTTCTCCCCGTGCTTGCGTGGGTTTCCTCCGGGCACTCCAGTTTCCTCCCACATTCCAAAAACATGCATGTCAGGTTAATTGGCCGGTCCAAATTGTCCCTAGGTGTGAATGAGAGAGCGAATTGTCTGTCCCTGTGTGCCCTGCAACTGGCTGGCAACCAGGTTGGGGTGGTCCCTGCCCACTGCCCAAGGATGGCTGGGATGGGCTCCAGCACCCCCGTGACCGTACTGGGGATAAGCGGTGCAGATAATTGATGGATGGATGGATAATTACATTAGATATCAGGAGGGGCTTTCATCCATTCTTGGTTAGTCCAGAAAACTGTGTGCCAAGTTGGCTTACTAATGTACAGAGTAAACCATTTTACATTCTTTTGCAGCGTTACAAACTGAAAGGGGGTCAACGATTGGTAAACAGTGTCTGCCATTTTACAAAGATGAGAAATTATTGCGGAAAAGATGACCCAAATTGTTTGATACTCATGTAGGTGTATATCATGTTTAAAATTGTTGAGGTCATTGCTGTATCTACTGTATTTTATAATATTTTCGAATTGGTGAATGCAATTATATTTATTTTCTGATTGGTCTATACCAGGGGTGGCGAACAAGTTTGACACAAAAAGCCAAAATGTTTTACTGCGAGAGTCAAAGAGCCACACCGTGCACTGATTTGTTATGACAAACAGACATACACAAACACAAACAATTAAAAACATATTATTTCCCATAACACACTCCTCTCCTTAAAATACAACAAGTATTGTTCTTGTGTTGATTTCAAGGAAAGTGTCCAGCCTCAATACACACACAAAAAAAAAACTAAACATGACACAAGGCAAGGAGCCGCAGTATATAGAAAACATGATGAGGCCCTGGTCTATACAGACTAGATGTTATGCCTTTCCTTAACATCAATGCATAAAAAAAGGTAAAAGAATATTTAAGAATTCCACCGCAACTGTGGGGAATATGAGTGTGTGGTGGGGTTTAAATAAATTCAATACTTGGGTTGGCAAAATTACAAAAAAGCCACGTAAAACGAAACAGAAGACACCCAATGAGAGTAATTTGAGCTAGATGAGATTGGTTTGGCAATACGCACTACATGTGCATATTTTGGAATTTCCAGGCACATACTTTATAGAGACCACCTGTTGATTAAAAATCAGAGATCTTTGTACTAAGCATAACACGAAGATTATACAAACGCTCGCAGAAGCTTCCAACAAACATGACAATGATACAATTTAAAAAAGACCAAAATGAACACTTTCCTCAAATACATGGAGCTGAGGTATAACACACAAACTCACAGTTGCTTAATGAGTCTTGAGAAATACAGGATCTCTATGAATAGTACAGTGGTGGAAGTGAAGGTCACATGCTCTTTAAGCTGGGGCACCCAGTCTCAGGAACAAAATGACTTTGTATGAGTTGCCAAAAATGTGATTTGCGTAATTGTAGTTTGGTAAGGTTGCCTGTAGGACTGACCTTTTGTATTTCCTTTATTTCCAATGTGATGTAGTGTAAAATAACTACAACATATCAGATTAAAATCAGCACGCAAAAGTGATTTTGTATCACGAGGTGAAAACCTTATTTGTAATCATTACACCAGTTTAGTTTTTCTCCATTAGACTTCTGCAAAATAGTGGGGGACCAGGATTTAAACATTTTGTGTGCAATCAAATGCTTCTTGTAAATCAAAAACAGTGCCTGTACAATTTTTTTTTAAAAATCGTTGGCGTAGAATTTTTCCAAGGATCTAAAACAAAGATTATACAATACAACAAAATACACAAGCATATATACTTGTTCTGCAACATTGAGTTCCAACTCTTCATACAAGACCCTATAACTTCTGAATACCAATAAACAAATAGCTTAACAAACAGGCCTCCAAAAATTACGCAATCAAAATGCCATGGGTTCTTTTTGTCTTACAATTGACTCAGTGGCGTGAATTGCCTGAAGCTAGACACAACAATATACAAAAAACAGTACATGCACGGCAAAGTACATGCCTCTGTCAGAGCCTCCAGGTGTGCAGTGGTTATCACACACACTCAAAAGGTCCACTCGCAACAATGCTGACATATTCGCCTCTGCTTGTTTTCTGTAACGCGACCTCATAGATCAGGGGTGGCAAACACGTGGCTCTAGAGCCGCATGCGGCTCTTTGCCTCATCATGTTTTCTATATACTGCTGCTCTTTGTCTTGTTTCATGTTTAATTTTTTTTGTGTGTATTGAGGGTGGACACTTTCCTTGAAATCAACACAAGAACAGTACTTGTTGTATTGTAAGGAGGGAAGTGTGATATGGGAAATAATCTGTTTTTAAGTGTGTGTGTTTGTGTGTGTCTGTCAGTCACGGCAGGTCAGTGCGTGGTGTGGCTCTTTGACTCTCACAGTTAAAAATTTCGGCTCTCTGTGTCAAACTTGTTCGCCACCCCTGTCATAGATGGTCATCTTAAAGGTGCAGGGGGGACAGAAAAACATTGGATGGTTTTACTGCTGCTCTTTATTGATGATTATAGAGCTAGAGCTAGAGATAGAAAAACTTTCGTCATCCCCGTGGGGAAATTCACAGTTTCCAGCAGTATCCTTGTGTTAAAAAGCAAAATAAGAGATATAGAATACAAAGATACCAAATATGACGTTTGGAATAAAGAGCATTTAAATAGTGTTACGAAAAATAGGCACTGGAATAAAGGGAAATATGCAAATGTGGGGTTTGGGTTTGATGTGGGCTTTTACTCCCCCAGGTGGACTTGAATAGCCTCATTTCATGAGGGAGAAATGATCTCCTCAGTCTGTCTGTGGAACAAGAGTGTGGCTGATGAGCCAAATAATATAAAGCAACCCAAAAAAAAAAAATCTGTAAATTGACTTACAGTGGGTTTTCTTGTGAGAGTAAGGGTTGCTCCAAAAGGTGTCACGTTGCATTTTTAAGGCATTTAATGTTTTTTAATTCTATTGTAAATGGGGAAATGTTCCCCTTAATTTTTCAGTTAATAAAACCTTAATTTACGGTATTTCCCGCACTATAAAGCGCACCCCCAATATCAATATTTAGTGACGTATTTTTTTCATTCATAATGTGCACCGAACTATAAGGTGCATAGAATTAATCATTCAAAAAGGGTTAGGGTTCCCCTAAAACTAAATTTGTACCATTTTTGTACATTGATTGGTCAGTCTAAGTATATCGCTGTTTACAATTACAAAAATTGGATGCAACAGGACTCGAATCCAGATCCCGGCGGGCAGAGCACCAGATCCTATGCACTGGGATAATAGGAATACAGAGAACCCACGAAAATGCATTAGATATTATGTCATCATCACACTTTTTCTAGTCATGGTACCACCTTGTTGTTGATGTTAATGTGCCTCTCCATGGTGCAGAAAAGGTTGGGGTGACCACTGAAATACAGTATTGTATTGCCAACTCGCAAAGTCTTTACAAAGCCTACGAGGTTCCTAAGTGAAAAAAAGGGAAAGGCATAGTGGGAAGTAACTTAGTTGCTCTGAGATTCATAAATCGACACATACTCAACAACGTCTGTCACTTCCAATGCTTAGTTTGAGCTAGGAAAAAGTGAACCAAAATTTAAGCCAATTTTTAAACACTTTTTTTTAAACATTTGTACCTGATACAGAGACAACCGCAAGATAAGATCGATTGCCTTTTCCTAGTATTGCACTTGTGGTAGTTGAATATCGATCAGTAATTGCGCAAAAATAATAATACATTGGTCTGCGTGTCCAATTTTTTCCGTACATAAGGCAAACCGGAATATAAGGTCAACGTTCAAATTTCCAGCCGATTTGAGGTATTTGGTGCGCTTATAGTCCGTAAAATACAGTAGATTTGGTTTGTTCATCCAAAAATGGAAATTTTCCTGGTTGAGTAAGAAAAATATGATAACCTTTAGGTCGCCATCGCTGAATACTAACTGAACTGAATTTGCCCTTTGGCCTATATTTTTCCTTGCTGCTGCCGCTAGACAATTCTTGGTAGAATTGAGTTGATGTTTATTTCATAGCCTCCCGTTACTTGTTCATGTTTATCTAACAGAACTGTTATTAGGTTTACTCCAAGACATTAAGTAAAGATTTTGTCTGACAAGGTAACCACAAATCCTACTTTTAAAATAACGACTTAATAACCTTAATTTATCCACGAATCTCTTGGATTTAGTATCTCTCTCTTGTTCTGCTGAGCCTCTTAACATCAAACACATTCTCCACATTACACAACACCAGATAAAACCACTCTGCAAAGGAGTTATTTCTAAGGATAACCCCTCTTTATCTTTTTACACACTCACAGACTTGCACAGATGGTCAACTTTTATCAACGCCCTACCCAAAATATCTGTGAACAATAAATATCCGTGGTTGAAATGCTAATAAAAAAAAAGATTCATTACTGGAATGTTGAAGCCAAAATTATTCATTGCACATCCTCTGTAATGGATGTAACCAAAACACTTGTCCAATGTGAGCGCATGAGTGGTAATATATGGAGGGAGAGGTGATCAGGTTAGTGTTATCATGGCAGCAGTCCTTAAAAAGTGGCGACTGACACTTTCGCGGTTTGTGGTTGTGGGAGTGAGGAGAGTGGTGGCTACAAAAAATCCTATCAGCAGTAAAGGCTTTTCACATGATAAGTACATGAGTTTGAATTGACTTATCCAGTTAACCACTTAGCGACCTTGCAGGTCTGGCCTAGTTTGATGTTAGAAGACATACAGTGGTACCTTTTTATACGTGTAACCTCTAAACATGAGAATATTGGTATACAAGTGTATTTTTAAAACAAAACTCTTGCAAGCTAAACTTGGGAAAATCCAGTTCACATGCAGACCGCGAGGCTACCATTAGAGATCGTTCACCACCGTCAGTTAACCCAATTTATCCACACAAACTACTACTGGCAAAACAAAAACAGAAAATTGTGCTGTAATTTCTTTTTCTGTATAGGTTCAGTTAAAGTTACAGTAACTTAAATTCTAAGTGTACAGAAAGTGCTGATGTATCATCTCATACCTGCCAACCTCCGCCAATTGCTCCACCTAATTAATGTTTGCAAATCCTCCTTATTAAGCGATAATTAACCTTACAGACCCAATGCGGCACTTAAAGCACTTACACCTACAAAATATTAGTAATTTACGATGACGTTGTCGTCTGCTACCAGTGACAGAGACAATCTGGATTAGAGGCGAAATGGGCAAGATGAGATGGGTCTTTTTTTGCTGTATAAATAATTGTTAGACGGAATACCCACTGGCTGGCAGTTTAGGGTGCCCCCTGCCCACTGCCCAAAGAGAGCTACAGCACCCTCCGTGACCCAAGTGAGAATAAGCGGCGCAGAAAATGGATTGATGGTTGGACGGACGGAGTACACATAGTCAAATGATCAAAAAGCATATTAAAATACAGGGAAAGCGTTGACAGGTATGCAATCTCTGTGAATCCTCCTTGCAACTAACACCTTTTACCGCCGCATACAAACATTTGTAATGGCTCTCATAAAAAACAATGCATTTATTAGTATCATCTTATTGTTGTATCTTTGTTGTATAATTACTATTTTAATTTGTTTTCTGTGATCTGGAAGATGAGTTTATAGCTATTTAGGGTCCACTTGAATGCTTTTGGTAATTATTTCTTATCGGGAAATTTTGCTTTTATACATATATCCTGGAATGAATACAGCTTGTAAGAATATGTACCACTGTATCGGATACTTTTGCTTAGTTGAAGTAAAATATTTATTTTTGTTTCTCACAAGAGATCATTTAATATGTTATCTGCCAACTGAACAACATGTTTTGCGGTTTGTTTCGGTTTTTGCGATGAAACTCATGATATTTTATAGTCATTTTTACTAGCTAGTCTAAAATATTGACTGAGTACTGTAATATCAAAATGTCCCATGCCTGCGGGGTCGCTCAGTGACTAAGGGCCCGTACACACAGCCGTTTGCGGCTGAATCACGGCCAGAAATTTCTGCCTGTTAGGCGGACGCTATAGGACGCTTTGAGATCGCCATACAGACGAGATACAGCAGTGCAATTAGCGTGTTACGCGTGTGACGGTCAAACGCCTTTCTCCGCGTATATACAGCGCGATTTGCCGAGCACACGTCAGTTGTGCTCGAGACTTCAAGGGGTGAACATGGATCCCCGTCACCGTAGTGACCTCGTCTTAATCCATTTTTATTTCTTGACATTTGTTTTCATTTCATAATAAGATAATAAAATCAAAATGAAAAACTATTACAATAATAACATATTGGCTTCTTCGGTGCCATAGCTTGAAATCTTGATCTTCACGGGACTGTGTCTTGAGCGGTTATGATTTCTACAGCCCGGTGTTATGCCGAGAAATGCATCCCTGCCGAGATTTGCATCCCCTCGCTACTACAACCACTTTTACCTCGTTTTATCTAACTTTTATATCACTTTTAGGGAATGTAATGGCGAACATATAACCAAATGACGTGATGAGGAAGCGGAACAGTCGCCGGCGTCTTTTTTGCGGCCATACCACCGTTGCACAGCGGGTTGGCCAATTTTGCGCATTTTCCATCGCGGGCAACCACGGGCAAAATAAAAAAAAACAAGATTTTACCCGCGATACAGACGCAAACGGCTGTGTGACCGGGCCCTAACCAGATAAGTCAATTCAAACCAATGTACTTATCTGGAAACCTTTTACTGCTGATAGGAATTCTTTGTAGCCACCAGTCTCTGTCCTCCCACAAGCGTCGCCACTTTTTGGGGATTTCTGAGCAAAGGTATGGAATTTCAGAAAACATAATCAGGTCATTTTGCTAATTTCAGGGATCGTTTTCTTTTTTACTATATGAATGTTGAAAAGTGATCTGTCGACAAGGGTCTTTTTTTTCTTAAAGGGACAACGTGTAATATTTAGTCCCTCTTAGCAGAGGTGGATAGCCAAAAATTGTACTCGAGTACTGTTACTTCAGAATTATTTAACTCAAGTAGAAATAAAAGTAGTAACTTAAATACTTACTTGAATAAAAGTAAAAAAGTTCTTGGTAAAAAAATTACTCAAGTACTGAGTAACTGTAGTGGGGTCTTATTAATGATTTTTTTGTTTAAAACAACCACTCAGTCCATCCAATTATCGAAAAATAATTTTAATTTAAAAGTACATTCAAATAATCAACGTAAATTCAAGTGTTTTAAAAAACAATAAAATACAAATAGCAGAAATAAAATAAATTAATTAAGCACATGTAGCGCCAAGTAGCACATTTTTATCTTAACAGGTTTTGCAAGCAGAAAAACAAGCTAGCCAATGAACTCGAACAAAGGAGAAATTGCATATTATAGCTGGTGTTTGGCACCCTTTTTAAAGGGAACATGCTTTTGATGCGAGGCCAGGGGTGCTCTTCCTCTTCTGTGTTTTCATAGTCGTATTGCTAAGCAACATTTTTGATCCGTTTCATCTCTAAACAACTTTTCTCCTGCTGAAGTTGAATATTGTCGCGGGACGAGAATGCTACGTTAGTTTGGTTAAACATGTTTGTTCAATAAGGCACAGAACGTGTGGTGTTCCTCCCCACAATATTGCAGGTCAAGTCAAATCAAGTCACGTTAATTTGTACAACCCATGTTTCACAAAGAGTCTCAAAGGGCGTCACAGACTATCATTACAAGGAGATATAAATGACTGAAATAATAAAAAGGTTGTAATGAATAACTAATATAAATGTACACAGAAAATAGGCAAGTCAAATAACAATATAAAATAAAATCAATAGATACATCCAATATGACAAGGAGATCTTATATTTGTTTTCTTAGTGCATCAAAGCAACCTTTTAAAACTACAGGTATGTCCCAAACTTATCCACGCGCTATGGAACTCGTTAAAATTATCCTCAAAGTTCACAGTTTGACCTCACATCCCCTATCGTTGTGACATCACCGAATGACAATAAGCACTCAAAACAATGGCGGTTCCTGATGAAAAGCAGACGGATATTGTAGTAATTAGGGAATGCATTGCGCTAATTTTTGCTGGAGTCATTGCTTACTGTGTCGCTGGGGGACTTCTGACTGTTTTGTCCGAGTTGCATGCTTCCATTATCAAAAGATGCATGAGGTAAGTTTACCTGCCGTCGTGGACAGCGCGTACGTTTTTTGCCTCTGCCTTCTTTTAGGTATGTGATTGTGACTTTTCCTTTGTGTTTTCGCTGCATGTCTGGGTAGCCTTGCTGCTTACTGCATATTTTCAGTCATCCAGCCTCCTGTTTTTTCCACAGATCGTTTACGGTTTGCCCTACATAGCATTCGGCTAGCCTGCCGTGATCATTTAGTATATTTATGGCTGGGTTCGTGTTTGTTGCCGTGGTCGTTCTTTTGTTGTTGGCTCCCAGTTATCCTGGCTGCTTACTGCATAATTTATGTCAGCCAGCGTCGTGTTTTTTCCACAGTTCATTTCCGGTTCACCCTCAATGGAATCCAACTAACCTTACAGTTGGCTCCCATTTATCCTAGCCGATCAGTCCCGGTTAGCCCCTTTTAGTCGGCTAGCCTGCCGTGTCCCGGCTGGTTTAGCCCCTGCAAGGTCTCTGTGTTTGCGGCCATTTCTGCTGCTCGCCATTTGTTGTACCATTGCTGCACCCACGTGTATTCTCTATAAAAACTACAAAAACTTTACTTAAAACAATCAAAACCTTTTTTACTAATTAGAATGCAAACCAATATGGTGAATGGCTCGCGAGGATGCTAGTTTTCCTCACATGACATTAAAAAGAAAGTAATGGGTTAAGCGTTCTGTCAATCCTGAATATAACTTGACTTTTGCCGTGTTCTCTTCTCTTATCTAAAATGGTAGCATTGCAAACAATAAAACTGGGTGTTCATTGAGGACAAATGGTTCCCAAGGAATGATATACTAACATACCAATTTTCCTATGTAAGCTTATTCTAATTTCGATGATAGCCTGGTTTACTGTTGGCAGGCAGCAATGGTCTCTTAGCAATTTTGAGATGGTGAAGATAAAAAAGGTTTCCTACTAAGTGTCATTTCATGTTTCTTTGTGACATTTATGGCCTTGTACTGCCTATTTAAGGCTTTGGTGTACAGGTAATCACTGATGATTTACTGTTGCTTGGCAATCTAAGACTGCGGGGCATGTAGGGAACAACTGACATATGGTGGGTTCAGTGCTTCACTATAATAGTGAAAAACATTCAAATCTCAAATCATGTAAACTCATTTAATAAGTTTGGTGTATTTGTGCAGTCCCTATTTTAACTGCTACAGACGTCAAATCTGAAAAACGGGCCCAGGCTCGAGGATACGAATCAGACACAAATAAATTCACTTAGTACCTAATAATAATAATAATAATAATAATAATTTCCTTTGTATTGTCATTCTTTGTAACAATGTACACAGAACGAAATGTCGATACACCTGACCCGTTGTAGCGAGCCGATGCAGCCGCAGCCAACAGAGGGTGCCGCCATTTTACCAATTAGGTATGGGTGCAGAGAAATAATCCAATAATCCACAGGAGTCATGGTAAAAAAAGAAAAGCTAAATGTCTTCAAGTCTTAAAATGTAATCCTAAATGTTATGTTCACTGCCCAACTTGTACATCTTCTACAAATTACTCACATATTTACAATACCTCAGTTGATTTGCTCACTTGTTTTTGTTCTCACATGACCGGCGATTAAACTTTTTCAGTAAAGGTGCGTAACCACATGCAATAACCAGCAGTCAGTTCTTAAGCAATATTCCCAACAAAAGAATAAGTGCTACACTTTTAAAAAAACACAAAGGACAATGGTAAACGGCCTTGAACTCGTTAGATATTCTCCAAGCGAAAGTAGAAATAAACAATGTGAACAGAGGAAGTGTTTGTAACAAATTACTCCATTGTTTCAAATTCTCAACAATAAACATTCATATTTTCAGCATGGTCAGATAATGCAGTGTTGTGGTTAAGTATTGATTGATGTGACAAGGCCTTCTAGGCATTAAGATTTTCTTACAGTTTATCTATCTACAATCCATCCATTATCTGCACCGCTTTTCCTCAGTAGGGTCGCACGGTGCTAGAGCCCATTCCAATTCACCCGCTCATTCACACCTATGGACAATTTGGACCAGCCAATTAACCTGACATGCATGTTTTTGGAATGTGGGAGAAAACTGGAGTGCCCGGAGGAAACCCACGCAAGCACGGGGAGAACATGCAAACATCACACAGGATGTTTGATCTCACGACCTCTGCGCTGCCGTGCTGCCCCCATATATATATATATATATATATATATATATATATATATCTCATCTCATCAGCCGTACCGCTTATCCTCATTAGGGTCGCGGGGGGGCTGGAGCCCATCCCAGCCATCTCCAGGCAGTGGGCAGGGGACACCCTGAACTGGTTGCCAGCCAATCGCAGGGCACACAGGGACAGACAACTCGCTCGCTCATTCACACCTAGGGACAATTTGGACCGGCCAATTCACCTGAAATGCATGTTTTTGGATTGTGGGAGGAAACCGGAGTGCCCGGAGGAAACCCACGCAAGCACGGGGAGAACATACAAACTCCGCACAGGAAGTCTGGAGCTGGATTTGAACCCACGACAGGTTCCCATGACATCAACTGTGCCGCACAAGCGCTAACCACTGCGCCGCTGTGCTGCCCTATATATATATATATATATATATATATATATATATATATATATATATATATATATATATATATATATATATATATATATATATATATATATATATATATATATATATATATATATATATATATATGTTTGCATCTTTGTATGTAACTGTCTGTTGCCGAGTTTTTGATCAGTGACAATCCATATTCCATTTTGTGAAAATGAACAACACCCTTTCAAAATAAACATTTTTTTGAAGACCACAGATCTTCAGCAGATAACAAAATGTACAATAACACTGAGGTTTGTGATTGTAACTAAAAAAATTCATGGCTAGGTGTTTACCATGATGAAATGATAAAATGATGCTCCCTGTTGTGTTTAGGCCATTCATACGTCATACGTACAAGCTTACTTTGGATTAATCCTTAGATTGTCCACCACCATTGGCTAAAAAAACAATAAAATACTAAATTAGGTTCTTTATCTCCCCCGCTAATATAGAAACCAGTTCACACCGGAACACACCACACGTCACTGGCCCTTTAAAATGTGTCCAAGTATCAGCCTCCTATTGCCTGCCTGCCGGATGACGCGGTTGACCACTAAACCAATTGCCATAAAAGAACAGCACGTGGTCCCGATCAAGTCAAGTCAAGTCAAGTCATTTTTATTTGTATAGCCCTAAATCACAAAGAGTCTTAAAGGGCTTCACAGATTATTACACATATTACACAGACTATTTTTCAGAATATTATTATACATTCCCCTGCTCTGGAGCCGACGAGAAGAGTAGGTTATTCGTATGCTATAGAGTAGAAGTGAGTTTTAAGCTTAGACATTTCCACTGAGGTTGCAGATCGGATCTCAGGGGAAGAGCATTCCACAGCACCGGTGCCCGGATGGAGAACGCTCTCGAACCAGCAGAACACTTCTTTGCTCTTGGGATCACCAGAAAACCGGCACTCTCAGAATGTAGGCTTCGGACCGGGACATAGGGGGAAATCAGATCTGACCGGGACATAGGGGGAAATCAGATCTGAAAGATAAGAGCGAGCAAGTCCATGTATAATTTTGTATAATACTAAGAGAACCTTGAAATCATATCTAAGGCTAACTGGGAGCCAATGCAGGTTAGCCAAAATCGGTGTGATGTGATCGGAATTTTTTGTCCTAGTTAAAAGCCTCGCTGCGACATTTTGTACCAGCTGAAGAGACTCGATTCTAGACTTGGGGAGACCAGAGAGTAGTGCATTACAGTAATCGAGACGGGAGGTAACAAACGCATGAATTATAATTTCCGCATCCGACTGAGACAGTATAGAACGAATTTTAGCAATGTTACGAAGATGGAAGAAAGTGGTTCTAGTAATTTTCTTTACATGCGTTTCAAAGGATAGATCAGGGTCAAATATGACACCTAAATTTTTAACTGAGTCACTCTGTGTGATGTGACATTTGTCAATGTTCAAAGCAGTTTTTGAGAATAAGTCACGGCATTTAGATGGACCAATGACTAGGTACAGACGCTTCCCTACTTACGAACATTCAAGTTACATTTTTTTCGGGATGTCGAAAAATATCCGGACATTACTGTAAGTTGGATTTTGTACTGTGTGCACCTTTATCTGAGTAGAGGACAGTGCTGTAGTGCTAAGAACTTTGACGTTTTTACTGTTTAATATCTCGTGCATCTATTCGATATGGTTGGTATAAAGCTTAAAGAAGAGGCGAACCATTTCTTTTGAAATGAAAGTGGAATAAGAACGCTTGACGCGTATGAGAAAGTGGTTGAATCCCTTCTTTTCCATCCACTTTTTACCACAAAGGAGGTAGTTGCCTAATTTTTCCAAAAGTAAGTCAAACTTAACTTTATTCATCTTTATAGTCAAGTCAAGTCATGTTTATTTGTGTAGCCCTTAATCAGCCTTTGGGCGGCATTAGCTCAGGAGGTAGAGCGCTTGTCTTGGGATCAAGAGATCGCAGGTCCGATTCCCGGCTCCTCCGTCTTATATGTCGAATTGTCCTTGGGCAAGACACTGAATCCCTAATGCCCCCAATAAGCAGGTCGGCAGCCTTGCATGGCTGCATGGCCGCTATTGGTGTGTCAGTGTGTTAGTGTGAAGCACATTGTAAAGCACTTTGGAAGGTCTTCATTGACTTGAAAAGCGCTATATGAATGCAGACCATTTAACATTTACAAGGAGTCTCAAAGGGCTTCACACACCACAGAATGTGTAGCTTTGTTTTTCAGTACTATGCTTTATCATTCAGACCGCTTTGTGACGTTATAGAGCCTATTATTTTATTCAATGTTTATTTTTCAGTTTCAAAACAATACAGGTTACTTACACAAGCCTTAAACATACTTATATAATTCTTAAAAATATATTCCATACAAAATATAGCACTGGAGCAACTTACGAGCAAATTCAAATTACGAACTATCGTCCGGAACCTCGTTCGTAAGTAGGACAGCGTCTGTAATGTTAAATTAACGCGAGTCATTGTGCTTTTAGCAAATTCCCTTCCCCAGTTCCAGTTAAGAGCAACACAATTATTCTCCAATGATCTCTGGTACACATTTAAGGTAAAACAGACATTCCATAAGTAACAGGCAAATACGAACAGAGACATGCTTGAAAGTAAACAAGCATTGTATTTCTCCTCCACTTTATTTAGTCGCCTTAAGCTATAACATCACTGGACACCCTCCATGTCACACTAGCACATGCACACATGCACACAAGAACAAGTCCGTATGTATATAGAGATACGGTTACCAGTACAGGCAATGAATGATGTCAGAGATGTGGGACGTACATTAATGTAGTGACTAATGTCGGACAATGTCAAAAACGGGCGAGCAAAATAGTATTTTTTAAATAAAAGAGGGAGTAATGTACCCGACTTCTACGTTTTTTAATAGAAAAGGTGACAACAATTTAATATTTACTTCTAATCACATTTAAAATATAACCACTAGTCAAATACAGGATGCAAACTCTTTCTTAGTTTGTATCGAGTGGAATTAAACATGACTTAACTTGACTATTATTATCAAGAGGTGAATAAGAATCAGATTTTTATATTAATACAAGTTGTAATATCAACATTTTGGAAGCTAAAAGCTGCTAATAAGCTATTCATTAGTCCTAGCACTTTGATAAAATATCAGAAATCAAACATTTTCTCAGATTACCTTTTAAGAAATTTCCAGGTGGTTTAAAAAATACATCTTATTTATTCTTATAAAGATCGCTTAAGTTATTGTTTTTTTTTAAAGGTAAATAGAAAAACCGAAATATATTAAACTACAAAATTTTCTATAAACATGAATCACTGTGGGCAGCACAGCGGCGCAGTGGTTAGCGCGTGTGCGGCACAGTTCTGAGGTCATGAGACCGAACCTCCAGTGTGGAGTTTGCATGTTCTCCCCGTGCTTGCGTGGGTTTCTTCCGGGCACTCCGTTTTCCTCCCACATTCCAAAAACATGTATGCCAGGCTAATTGGCCGGTCCAAATTGTCCCTAGGTGTGAATGAGCGAGTGAGTTATCTGTCTGTGTGCCCTGCGATTGGCTGGCAACCAGTTCAGGGTGTCCCCTGCCCACTGCCCGAAGATAGCTGGGATGGGCTCCAGCACCCTTGCGACCCTACTGAGGATAAGCGGTGCAGATAATGGATGGATTAATCACTGTTCAAAACATTAATTGTACACACAAGATATGTAAAAGGTTACAATTTACTATCACAATTCAGTTGTGTGCAGGCTTCATAATCTGTACTTAGAAGCAAGACTGGCACGCTCAAGAAGTGATGGCCCTTTGAGTGGTAAAATACACATTACCCCTGGCATATCAAGTGATTTCATGCACCTTCAGGCAACACAATCGAGTCGTTTGTTCGGCGGGTCAAAAATAACCGTCTAATGTTACAGCCATTACTAGACCTGGTCTTGCATAAGTATCGTGCACACAAGGGCCAAGAGAGTTGGTGGTACCAAAATATCGGCAAAGGTCATAAAGCCTCTGATCACTGCAAAGTTGCCATGACTAAAAATGTATAAAAGGAGCCATTAACATTAAACTAACAAAGAGGCAAATAAAAATTCTGAATTAGGTTCAATAACCATTTTATCAGATGAGCATGAATGCATAAAATAACCCTGAGCTCAGTTGACCCAAAGCAATTGAAAACAAAGACTGGGAAAAACAAAAACATGAGCGCCACTGAAACTTTAGTACATCAATTGTGCCTTTTGTTATTCTAATTTTTCTTATCAGCGCTTTAGTTTCCCCTGAATCAAACACACACAACCACAAGATCAGAGATGGACATGGAAAGAGTGCATATGGGCGTTTGCCCATATCATGTGAACCCATTCCAAGTAATATTTTCCTTTTGTTACAAGATTCTTGCAAGAATTTTAAATCCCTGTAGGCATTACAGGGACAGGACTGACTGGTTCTATGGTAAATCTCATAGTATTTGCTTGTGTATATGCATATGCTCAAACACAGTAAAGCGTACACTGTATAAAGGAAACGATTAGTAAATAGGTGGCGAATAAAAGAAGAAGAGAATCTTCCAGACACTACATACCGTTGAGTAAATGGGGAAAGTTTGTTTTCTGATCCCACATGGTCACCAACATCCAAGTGTGGTGTACTGGACATTATTTCTGACCAAAGCTGTTTTACTTATGTCACACAGAATACAAGATGCATGAGCCCATGTCTGTGACCAGTTTTATCAGAAACTCTACTGTAGGACAGATTTCAATTAAAAAAAACTTACGTATATACAGTAGATGTAGTAGAGGAAGAAAGGAACTAATCTAAGTAATTTCCAGCATGCCAATTCATTTTGTTATATAAGGATTAACAAACAATTTGCATTTTTTAAACAAAGTAACCGCCATTCAACGCCATGAAAGCTGCTCAACGAAATCATGTTTATGACATATTGATCTATTGCCTTCATTTGTCAAAACAAATGTTTCGTAACATGCATAAGTTGCCACATTGTGCAATTGGCTCAAAATATTGTAGAGAACCTTCTGCTTATCCTGTAAAAATTTCGAATGAACTGTCGAGTTCATATTGCTTTGGAGTCAATCGCAATATAGCAATTGCTAAATTATATTTTCAAGATTTGCCCACCCCTGCTGTAAGTTGTAGTTATCACGCAAACTGAATTACTGAACAGCCAATAGGCATAAACCTGTTACACTGTAATTGTCAAACAAATTACTAATTGGTGGGGGCTTTCAAAATTGCTTGTTAGGCAGATAATGTTTTACCTCCTTACTACTGTAACAGTGGTATTGAGCAAGAAACGGTGCAGCAAAAAAAATGATTGTAGTTACTTACAAGGGCCAATATTACCCAACAATTCAGCTTTAAATGACCTATTAGTGCAGGGGTGTCAAACGCATTTTAACTCGGGGGCCACACGATAGAACAAACATTTTGTCGGGGGCCGGACAAGTAGATTATCTCTCTTTTTCTTTCTCTTTAAAGAAATAAGAGAAAGAGGGAGGGACACAGAAAGAGAAAGAGGGAGATAGCGTGAGAAACAAAAGAGATAAAAAGAGAAGTCGTTAGAGAGGCGGAAAGAAAGGGAGCGGAAGAAAGACATCCAAAGAGAAATAGAAAGACAGAAGGAGAGAAAAGAGAAAAGAAAGCGCGAAGGGTAGGAAGAAAGAAAAAGAGAGAAAAGTAAAAAAGAAGTTAGAGCAAAAGAAGTTAAAAAGACACACAGAGAGAAAGAGACAAAGAGCAACAAAGAAAGAGAAAAAGAGAGACACAGAGAGTGAAAGAGGCAGAGACAGAATGTGGGAGAAAGGTGTGGAAGAGAGAGAGATAGAGAGAGAGAGAGACAGAGACAAATAAATACAAGTACAATGTCTTTGTGAGAGGCACCTGGCTTTGGCAACATCAAGTTGATATATTTCAACCAGCAGCTTGTTTTTCTCTTGCGCTTCTCTGAGTGTTGTCTCGCGGGCCTGTTGTGGCCTGCGGGGCCCCTGTTTTTTGTTTTTAATGATGAGGAAAACCACCAAGTATGTTGTTTGCCATCTATAGTTAACATTCATAATCAAAGGGTGTGTTAAGTGTTTCATATTTTTTGCATGTGACTAGATCGTTGCAACCTTGTGAAAAAACTACTTAACAATGGGCAGCGTTTGGAAAACTAATTGGAGAGGGAAACAATAGTGAAAGAACCAGTGTCAATTGCACACATGTAACCAGATTCTGTAAGGCATTGGCCACAACGTCACCAACTTTTCCACTGAAGCAAACGAGTAGAAGAGTACAAAGGCACTGCAATCCAGAGTTTGTGATCACTTGTCATAGGCTGGCACAGAATGAGCCAATCTATACTGGGCCACAAGGCTATTGTACAGACATGCGTGCGCCTCACACAGCAGAACATGCCAAGAAACAGCTGGCGAACTGGTTTGCGATAGGGCGGAAGAGAACATTTTTGATTTGAGACATGCAGAGGAAACCCAGTTTAGCATAATGTCTCGAACTCTCCTTGATGAAGTGATGGTTACAAACAGATGTTAGCAAACTATAAAAGGAACTGCAAAGATGAAAGCTCCAAATATGGTACAATACAGGTCAGCTAACCTGTTAATTAAAAAAAGTTTACTTTAAAAAAGAAAAACTGGCAACAATTCTGAAAAAATATCAATTGGAATTTAAGAAGCTCTGGGGAAAAGATGTTCAGCACAGCTGGAGTTTCAAATCTCTTGCGATTGTCACCATGATAAAAGAAATAACAACAATAGCTCATGGAAATTGGAATGAGCCATGCATTTAAACGTAAAACATTTTATTCCACCTGCAATAAAAGGCAGGTATCATCCCTGGATGCACACACACAAAATGAAAAACACAACATCGTGTCATCTGTCTTTCCAAACAGGCCAACACCTGTTTTACGCCTTTACTGCCATTGCCTCACAATCTAACCACTTACATTATTACACAAGCGTGTAAAGAAATTGCAAAGAAATGTGTTAGCTGTTTAAAGGAATTACTAGGAGACTAAAATGTCATCCTGCAGGGGGCTCACTGCAGACTGAAATAATTTTTGTAAATAAACGTTTCAATGTTGACAGCTGTGGGCCATTTTAATGGAGAGGTCAAAGAATCAGTGACAAAACCTACCTGACACAGGATGAAATATGCTTGACTGCTCCGGTTTATAGCTGTACAGTGTTTTTGTTGGGTGTTGATTCCATCTGTAAGGACAAACAAGGAATGCAGAGTAAAAAGCAAATCAAATGTAAATACGACAAGAGGATCAAATTGTCACAGATATCAGTGTAATGTATTACTGAGCAGCACGTGAGTAACGCTAAAGTCCTGCTTCCATATCTGTTAACCTCAGCCAATTGCAAGTCTCCTTATTAAGTCATAATAAACCTAACAAACACAACAGTACACATACTAATCACAAGACAGATGATCTAGAATAAAAACAATGATAATTTGTTTATACTGTAATGTTCATTTATTCACCAAGTAAATGCCAGACCGAAGATCAAATTTGCTAAGGGAGTTCAAGGTTCACGCATTCCTTAACTGTTCGGGTCGTAGGGGCACCAAGGAGGACATAACTCTGGACATCCTTCTCCACTGTTGATGGTCCTTGCCTATTCTTGAGTCGTGGCAAAGTTGGCACCAGTCCATTCCTTAATGTTGCCGGTGTTATGCCGAGAAATGCATCCCTGCCAAGATTTGCATCCCGTCGCTACTATAACCACTTTTACCTCGTTTTATCTCACTTTTATATCACTTTTCGGGAATGTAATGGCGAACATATAACCAAAACCACTTCGTCTTGCATTTGTTGGGAATGTAATACAATTTAAACCATTCCGTCTTTGTATTTGTTGTGAATGTAATCGAACGGTAATGCACACCGTATACAAATCACTTTTGAGAACTGTTATGCACTCTACCGTAAAGCTTATTATACTGAAATAAGCTTTACGGTAGAGTGCATAACAGTTTCAATACGGGCGATTTGGATAGAAAAAGGCAAAATAAACATGTTACCTGCTCATAAGTGATTTGTATACGGTGTGCATTACCGTTGGATTACATTCACAACAAATACAAAGACGGAATGGTTTAAGTTGTATTACATTCCCAACAAATGCAAGACAAAGTTGTTTTGGTTGTATGTTCGCCATTATATTCCCGAAAAGTGAGATAAAACAAGGTAGAAGTGGTTATAGTAGCTAGGGGATGCAACCTCGGCAGGGATGCATTTCTCGGCATAACACCGGTCCAGTTATTATTTTGGTCCTCCTCTCCTCCTGCCCATTTACCGCGACAACATTAGCAATATACGATGACGTAGTCGTCTGCTACCAATGACCGAGACGATCCGGATTAGAGCCAAAATGGGCAAAACGAGATGGTTCTAACAATAACCCGATTTTTTTTTTATTCCAGGACAAAAAAAAAGTCTTATACGCCGTACACAATTTGAAAAGAACAAAAACGTATAGCATACACGTACAACTTAAAAGTTGACGGGTATGTGTTTCTCGTGATAATATAGGTTTACGATGCGTTGCTTTAATCGACATTATGCACTTTCGTGGTTGCCCTCAGACAATGCGAGTCTAATGTTTAACCCTATAAATAAGAGTAAATGATTTACAAAATGTTTGTGTTGGTATTGTAACCGCCAACGGAAGAAGGCAGTCTCAAAAACTCACAATCCTGCAAGAAGTGATGGGAAAACTAGGTGTGATTGCTGTGCTTCTTGATGAATGAAACCAAATAGTAGAAGTATATAATAATATACTGACCGCCAATAATAACCAATGACGAACTAACAAATTCAAGCGTTGAATTCAATTTCTAGAAACGTGACTTGCAACGTTTTTTTTTTTTTAACTTTTTATTTCTCACACCCATTTTGAAAGCCAAAACAAAGAACAGAACAATGTATGTTTATGAGTAACAATCAATAGTAAGTATTAATATTGTGTAGAGGTTTGATTCCCCCATCTTACATCAACCCAAAATATATGCACTTGACACACTCATAGATAACAAAAGGAACAACAAAGAACAAAAAATGCTATCAATAGAAAATAATAAATGCTCATACAATAAATCCATACAATATATATATATATATATATATATAAACATATATACACACATATATGTATGTGTATATGTGTGTATACACGCATGCACACATGCACGTACATACATAAAATTAATAAACCAAAATATACACACGTTTAATTGATTGAAATCGACAAAACGACACAATGTAATGTATTTGATAGGCTCGCAAAAGTGCAGCGGGCGAAAACACCTGCACACCCTGGTCGCTTTTCAATCAGTTAGCAACACAAAAAGAGCAAAACTAACAAGAGGAAAGAGAGACAACAAACTTCCAGCTGTTTCTACATCAGTCTCCATACCTCGGAGGACGTTATCCAAAACGAATGGACCCCAAACTTGTTAAAGTTAATCCAGCTAAAGTCCAGCTAGCGTCGGTATATCCGAAAGCCGAACTAGAGATGGCAAACCGGTGCTGTTGTCAGTAGGAGGAACGAGAAATAAAAGTCGGAAAGAAGTTGCCGAAAGAAAGTCCAGCCCCTTCTAGGACAGCCCTTTTCTCTTCCTCCTCCTTCTCCGGCGATTTTGTGCTGACAGGAATAGTTCAAACAAGGCGGGCTTCACTAAAATAGCTTCATTTGCGACGGTCCTGGATGTTTTTCACTGTAAGGAATTAAATTCCAATTGGAAGCGCGTCAAAGTCAAGCAGCGCCTATACCAGCTATAATGTAATGCTGATTATGAGTTTCTTCATCAACATGAGCAGGTGAGTGCCTTTAGCCTCACCCTGGCTCCATCTACTGTTAGTCAAATTCACACCCACCAGTTTTTTACAGTCTGAATAGAAGCTGATAAATCTCCCCAATAATTATTTTAGATGCAATTGAAACAGTTCTAAGACACAGGCTTATGGGAAATTGAGTTTGAAACCTCAAGGCAAAAGAAAGGTGAGATCTCATCTCATCAGCTGCACCGCTTATCCTCAGTAGGGTCGCGGGGGTGCTAGAGCCCACCCCAGCAATCATCGGGCAGTGGGCAGGGGACACCCTGGACTGGTTGCCAGCCAATCACAGAGCACACAGGGACAGACAACTCACTCACTCAGTCACACCCAGGGACAATTTGGACCGGCCAATTCACCTGAAATGCATGTTTTTGGAATGTGGGAGGAAACCGGAGTGCCCGGAGGAAACCCACGCAAGCACGGGGAGATCATACAAACTCCGCACAGTAAGGCCGGGAGCTGGATTTGCACCCACGCAGGAGGTTCCCACGACCTCAGAACTGTGCCGCACACGCGCTAACCACTGCGCCGCCGTGCTGCCGAGAGGTGAGATATTAGGCCAAAATGCAGCCCGAAACTTTTGCCAAATCGGGCCTACCATGTCGAACATTACTTTTGGGTTCGGGCCATCCCAGCGCAGCTTGTGTCTGAGAGCAGCGGCACCATCCGACCTGTAGAAGCTTTCGGCCAGGAAGAGGGGGTTGGGCGACAGCAGCCGAAAACACCCATTACAAGTCAAGTCAAGTTTATTTGTATAGGCCAGGGGTGGCGAACATGTGGTTCTAGAGCCGCATGCGGCTCTTGGCCAATAAGAATGCGGTTCTTTCCCTCATCATATTTTCTATATACTGTGGCTCTTTGCCTTGTTTCATGTTTAGTTTTTTTGTGTGTGTATTGAGGGTGGACACTTTCCTTGAAATCAACAAAAGAACAATACAGTACTTGTTGTATTGTAAGGAGAGGAGTGTGTTATCTGAAATAATATGTTTTTAATTGTGTGTTGATACGATCCATTTAAATACATGGTAGTATCGATCAATAAATGGTAGATGGACTGCTTTTACATGTTGCTTTTCAAGTCACTAAAGACTTCCCAAAACACTTTACAATGTATTCCACAATAATCCATTCACACACCAACACCAATACGAGAATACCAATATTTGATACAATTATTTTTACAGTACTTGGAAATGATAATTGAACACATCTCCCTTGAGTTAGTTCATAATTACGCTAAACATGGCACTTAGATTTTAGGCACTAAAATGTTTTATTTTTCATTTAATAACTACAATGTAAACTTCAACAGTATAAACCACAATATAAATATTTTTATTACATCTGTTTCTGAACAAAAGTCAAGAGAGTCAAACCATTGTATTTTTCACATCTGTTCAGCTGCTCCTCTTCCACTCTTTGCACTACTGTACAGTACTCATAACTATAATTATTTACCTACCATTGCACATCCATATTTTTTTTTTTTGTACTTTATATGACCCCCCACTTGCCTGTTTCACGCTACAATTTTTTAATTTTTTTTGCACTGTTGGACATAAAATCCCTTTTCAATACTCCAACTCAATACTACATTGTCACAATGACCCGGATCAGGAACACCTGTGTTCAGGATTTGGCGCCAACAGCCAGGACAGCTGATTGGCGCACCCTGTACATTTAAATCCCCAGCTTCCGGTAACACTTTTATCCGATTTTACTATGCGATCTGTTGCCATCTGCTCAGAAAGCCCGTACCTCCGACTCTTTGCCTGCCTCCTGTTTTTCTACCTGATCTCCGTTGCCGACCCGTTTCCGAATCTGCCTACGACCTGCCCTGCCCTCCTGACTCCTGATCGCTCTTCCGAACACAGCGACACCCTTCTTCTCCAGCCCCAACCAACAACACGACGACTACGCCTGTCCGCGACCATTCCCGCCAAGCCTTCACCCGCCTGTCAAGTCTCGACAATCCGTCAAACAACGGATCGAAGATTCACGTCGTGTCATTCCTTCCTTCCAATAAAAACCAAGAAACGAGTGCAAGTGATCTCAGTTTTCCTTACATCCTGCCTGACATACATATTTATATCTGTATATTTAAGGAAACTGTGCGGGTCAGATGTATCGACATTTCGTTCTGTATACATGTGTACAAGAATGACAATAAAGTATATCTGAAGTATAACACTATAACAATGTGAACAAGCCAACTAAAATACCTCCTATTGCACAATATTTTGAAAATAAGGTTAGTAGAATTAGAACTTTCTTGTAATGGCCTTGAAAATAAAGTTGAACAAAGACAAAAATAAAATCAGAAGAATGTCAGGATAAATATGCAATAATATTTACAAAGTAGTGCTTGGAGACGGGCATAAGTTGTAAGCGCATCGTAATATCTCCAGAGAGAATCAGCGCTTTGAAGGAATTGGTGGAGAAACAGTAATAGTGGTCCGATCCGGGTATTGCTTAGTAGATAGATGGATAGATAGATAGATACTTTATTCATCCCCGCAGGGAAATTCACATAGTATTGATAATATTGATTTTGGATCAATCTGCCAACTCCTAATCAAAACAAAGAATGGGTGGGTATTAGAACTAAGATCTTTGGCTCAGACCTGAACCCAGTATAAAATGTCAATCATCAAGTCGGGTCGGGCCAAGCCCGGCTTGTTTCCCGATGTTTTCTGTTTTGTTTGTTTTTATTTGTGGATGATCTGCACAGATGCACTTACTTTTACTTAAGTTATTATTTGGATGACTCATTTTTCACTTCTATTTGATTTATATTATTCTGAAGTAGTTGTACTTTTACCTGAGTAGCACACTTCGAACCTGCACCTCAGTGCACACTTTGGCACCAAAGTACGCATCACGGCAAAATGTAGCTTCGGGTTTACTTCGTTCCCGGTCACTCAAATCAAGTTAATCGGTCAGGTTTGGGCGGGTTCGAGCTTTTATACCCGCGGGCCCGGTCGGGTCGGGCTGGATCTCTTTAGCCCCGTTTTTACCTCTTGTGAGTACTGATACTTGGAATTGGTATCACTGCCCATGCCTGCCTTGTTTAAGTTATTTCTTGCTATTTACAGACCAAATGCCAACAGAAGGTGACAGACCAAGTAAAAAAAACTATTTCAGAAATGGCCAGATATAGAATGTATCAAATGTCATCGTAATTAAAGGGTAAGTATGTGTTATTTGGCAACTAGATGGCACTGTATTGTGTTGTGCAACCAAGAACGAGTGCTAAATGCACAAGTTGGAATAAAAACTACCAAGTCTCAAAGTGGCCAAAGCTCCCAATTGTTCTTCTAATTTATTTAGCCAAGACTTTTGCAAGCTTTTGGGTTTTTTAGGGTACCGGTAGCAGCAAGATGGTGAATAATTATGCTACCTCCCATTTCAAAAATACACCTTTATATGATAGACAAATCAATATGTTTTAATGCAATTTTTTTCTATCACTGGAAGACGCTAGAAAATACACACCTTACTTTAATTTATTGCTTTACAGACACCAAATGACAGCAAAGAAATCTATTACAGAACCGACTGACACAAGGTGTACAAGATATATTAATATTTAACACAAATACTTAGTTTATTAGTTTACTTTTAGTTTATTTTGGGTATAAATTTTAGTACTAACATCTTTTTTTTAACATTCAGATCGGTTTTATTGATGCCCAATGATATTGCCCAATGATGCCCAAAGATATCAATAAAGTAGTCTTTTAATAAGCCTTAGTTCTAAAATTTCAAAGTATGAATCATCAGTTTCAGGCTTTGCGTACTTGCTATTATTTCTCCTATTCTTGATGATACTATAATCAGATTGCAGTTGTTATAGACACCATCAAAGCGATGCAATTATGTAAAGCGACAGCACAAAATGTTACGTTGTCCTTTTTGGATTAGATCAGAATTGATTTGTCTCCGACCCTAACATAGATCATAAATAACAAATTACCAGGGAAAATAATACCAAATGTGTTTACTGCTATTGTGTATTTTACTATCGCACCTTGCTTATGACTAGCCGATAAACAGCAGAATAATAACACCAGGTTGTTTCAAGAAAGTTTAATTGTTAGTGTACTATATTTGAAATTATGTTAATGTAAACCTGAAGCTCCTGTGGACTTGGACTTTTCTACACGTCGTTATTACGTGCGTTGTACAAAGTGGCCGAGATGGCTTATTCCATCACTTCTTCAGACAAACATAATACAAAATTTCAGCAAAGACTTGCAGTGTCAGTGCAAAGTTAACAGATATCCCTGCTGAATATTCTCATCAGTTTTTGAAAAATGACATTATTTACAAAAGGAAGCTAAAGGATTTCAAGTATTTTGATTAGAATGTGTTTCGTACCCTATCCCCAGTCTTTATTTATGGGTCATTGAACTACATTAGCTTAAGCGTCTGCAGTCTTAAAAGGAAGAACATAATGCTAAACAAACTAGAATAGGTATTTTGTGGAAATTATGTAGAGTGATAGATAGATGTGTAATGCTGGGAAATTTACCGTATTTTCCATACTACAAGTCGCACCCAAAAACCCCAAATTGGATGGAAATGTTAATGTGTGCCTTACAATCCGATGCACCTTGTGTACAGGACAAAATGAAAATGCTTACCAGAATATTATTATATTTGTGCAAATTTTGAACTGTCAATAATTATAGCTGATAATGGTGCCAACGGGGATCAAAACCCGATAGCGGCAGTATGAGCACCAAAACATGGCCACCAAAGGCATAGATGAAGAAGGAAAAGGAAATAGGTCTTTACTCATTTTCACACTATTTTAGGTCAGTACCATTTACATTCTAATTGACAAACGTTGTTTAATACATTTTGCCATGTGTTTCTGTATATCTTTCAGGACAATCAAATTACTTACCACAATGTCTTCCCCTTCATTTAGTTCAGGATCTCGTGTGCTTTTTAAAGACTTTGCGAGACGGCAATACAATACAGTACTGTATTTCAGTGGTCCCCAACATTTTCTGTTCCACGGACCGGTTTAATGTCTGACCTTATTCTCGCAGCTCGGACCAACAATAACATCGACAATGTGGTACTGTGACTCAAAAAATTGTTATGATGACATAAAACCTAATGCCTTTTTGTGTGTCGTCTGTATCTTTAGTACACTAGTGGATAGTATCCAGCGCTTCCCCTGCCACAATCCAGGTTCGATTCCTTTTGCATCAAATGTTTTGCTCTCGTGACCAGCAATATATTTCGACTGATCAATTGATGCGCAAATGTGGTACTTATTTAGTTCTATCACAACCGAGGCCCTTAAAGTGTGTTGTGTCTTATATATGAAAAACATATCACAAAAGACACTTTTAAGGGGCGCCTTATAGTACGGAAAATACAGAATTTGATAGAGACATTGAAGGATCTAATCATTGCACACTCAATTAGGTAATCAAGGTGTATGTAAAAAAACACTGCTTTGTTTTTAAATAATTAGTCACATTGATCTTTTTCTTTTTTGTTGCTGTCCAATTTTTGTGTGCTTCACCCACACTTCTCAAAATTCCCCCACTTGAAACTATGCTTTTTTATCAGCAAAACTATCTTTTGTATTTGTCTTCTCATTTTCCAACCTGTGCGTAGGCCAGTTCACTGCATGATGTATCTGAGCAAGAGCGAAACCAAGTATCGAGCGTACATCTACCTCATAGGGGGTGCACCATTGCTCTCGGAGTTTCCAGCGTCTTTCTGCAGGGAGAAACCACAGCACCTTTTCCATAACAGTTCCTTGCATGGGTGTGTAGTGCTACCTGCTTAGCAATGTGCTTAGGTATGCATGTGTATGCGCTTGGTCCATTCAATTACACAATCTGCCATGAAGTCTGAATCACATCCGGTTTCAAGCTGAAAATAACAAAACCACATGGTGACAGAAAAGCAGTGCAGCAAGCAACCTCCCACAGGGAGTGAGTGATATAAGCACACGAACCTACACACAAACATATGGCAGCAAGTTCATATTTCCCACAAAAAAAAACACAAATTTTATGGATTTCCATTTCAGATGAGACCCTTCATTAAAATGTGTTCCATTGATTACTTGCAAGTTGATCCTCAAAACTTACTCATGGAAAAATAATTCTAATTAGCAGTAAAACTATGAGATCTCAAAATACTCCACTATCTGCCTAAAGTCACCAAATATGGAGTTGTCTAAAAACTTAAAATAACTTAAAAATAAGGAGATTTAATACTTCAAGAGTGACAATTATTTTTTCGACTTTTTTTGGCATTATATGGTCATAAATGTGCATCCTGTCTATTTTAACAAACAAATTTATAAGTTCCTTTCTCAAAATGTCAGGTCCAATCATGTGCGCTGACAACCTTGCTTACCATGCATATATATATATATATATATATATATATATATATATATATATATATATATATATATATATATATGTATATGTATGTATTTGTGTGTGTGTTTGTAATTATCTACTGTATGTTGGGTATATGCATGGGTACTTTTACATATTTAGCATTAAATAAACAGTTTTTTGTACGAACTGCCTCCGTGTCAGGTAAATTACAACAAAGTAAAATGTTGTCGTAAGATTGTCAAGAGGGAAAAAATGTAATAATGAATAGGGGGTGGAGGGTGGAAGAAAGAAAACAAGAGAGAGAGAGAGCGAGAGGGGGAAACAGATGGAAGGTTGAGAGCACTATAATAATGTTTGGCCCTGGCCTGCCAGCGGGGTCTTTCCCCTTAAGAAGCCAACAGGAATGTAAAGAATGCTGCATGAGAAGAAAAGTGAAGGGGAGAATAAGAGGAGAGAGAAGGTTTGGGCAAGTTATGATAAAGGAAACAAAGATGAAGAAGGTGAAAACAAGATCAGAATGAACAAAGTCCATAAAGTTTTTTTCCTCCTCAATTCAGAAGATAAGAAATAACACGAGTATCAAGTGTCTGAAAATGTGTTTTTGTGTGTTATGATGGGAGAGTATGAGGGTGGGGTCAATGTAACCCTTTTTTCTCTGTGCTTGTTTTTTGGTTCACTGGAAAAATCACACCTGTGATACCCAACACAAACACAATCCCATCTCAGCATGCACTCGCCTTTTGAGAAAACCTCTGCTACGTTCTCACACCGCTCATTTGATGGTCATGAGGTACAGTACAATTTCTTGAAAATTACAGTGGAAAATGAGATGTCACATGAAGGCTTATGATTCGCAGTAGAGCACAAATAGGTCATACATATTTATTGTGCTCATAAGACTTTAAACGGCTATTTAAGGACATGTCTTGTGATTTTAAGCCCTTTAACAAGAAACCATAGATGTTAAATGATACTCTCTTATGGTTGCTTGTTATTCAAATGTTTTCAAAGCAATTATTATCATAATTTTTTTTTTTCCCTTCTCATATTCTGTCTTTATCAATTCATGGTTCACGGATCCCTTAACAGCCTGGGTTGTTAGGGCAGCAATGAGGATGTAACTCTGGACAGCTCTCTTATCTGCTGACAGCCCCTGGCCTGAGGTCGTGAATGTAGCATTGTTGGCACCACTCCATTCCTTGATGTTGTCATCCCATTTCTTTTACGTTCTTCCAATCTTTCTGCTCCCTTCAACTGTACCGTGGAAAAACGTTTTTTTGCCAGTCCTGATGATCTTGTGATGTGCAGGACCATAAAACTGCAGTTTTTGTCTGCGCAAAGTCAAGTCTTTGTAGTGTCCAAAATGCCCTCTGATGGTTGTAACATGGGCTAAGTAGCTGATGCCTAGAAGTTTCCTGTAATATTGCAGCTCCATGGCATGGATTTTTTTTCCCATCTTTGCTGTGAGAATCTGTCTCTCATGTGTAGAGAAAGTAACCAGCGTTTGATCTTTGCTTTCAATGTAATGTTGTTGTCTTTCCAGATGGCCTCAAGTCTGGGGTGTGTGGCTGTGGCTTGAGCTATCCTGGCCATGATTTCTGCTTCCGAAACCTCCTCTGATATGTCAGCTCCAAGATTTTTAAATTTGGTGACAGGTTCAAGTTCCTGGTGGTTGATGGTGATGTTTTAGGTGTTACGTTGTGTTTAATTACTATACTATTGAATAATGTATAATTGCTTTATTGAATAAGTTAAACTCAGAAAAGACTACACCACAGCACGCTAGGTTGACTCCATTAGAAGACATTAATCTCCATACCTGAAATTACCAGAAATGCGTCATGAGCTTGTGTGTGTGTTTGTAATATATTAATATGGTTGAAAGCTTGAAAAAGTTTATTCGGCTGGATTTTAAAGGAAATGCCGTGGCATGGCTACACGCAAATAGAATTATATGAACAAATAAAACACTGTAGACAAAATCTTTCAACAAGTTGGGTCGCACCAACAAATCAATAGTCAATTTTCTTTCTTTCTTTGTGGCTTTATGGCAACATAATACATTATTTTAAAGAACAGGCTAATAGATAAAAATACAAATCAAAAGAGGAATATCATCCCGTAGCAGATTACGACCCTCTGTAGATAACGTGTTTCAAATCTTCACCAACCTTTCTACACAATGCTATGGACAGACATTTATTCATTCCAACAGGAAACAATTTATATCAACTTTAGTGTGTGAGATGGGAAACTTGAAAACTCACTCTGGTTGAACATGAGATGGGGTTTCCACCAAAGACAAAGTAGGAGACACATCTATGAGGATGACATTAATCGAATGAATTACAACCTGTTTTGGACAGAAGACGTTCATCCGACAGTATGTGAAGTCAACCCCGGCTGCAGCAAAGACACACTGACCACATAACGATGAGCAAACAATGCACAACAACCTCGGGATGTTTGCCGTTATAGCGAGTTGTTCACAAAACAGCAACCACAAGACAGTCCCAAGAATATCAACCTCTCACACAAGCATATACACAATGATTGAAATCTCACAATGCAAAAATCTAGAAAAAAAGTCTTTGAATGTGTGTAGGAAAAACCCTGGCAGGCCAAATATAGCTCTCTGCTCTCAATAGCTATCCCCCACCGAAGGTTCATTGCTCTGTGTATTGCTGTAAACAATCAACTGGTAAAGGAAAAGGACAGAGAATGCTCCCCTATGGCTACTATCACTTACTTAAGCAAAATATAAAATAGTGATATTGACTTCCCTTAAACATGTCACTCATTTTTCTTTGTCAGAGTCAAAGCCCTCCAAAATAAATGAATAGATAGATAAATAACCTGATTTATAAAGTATGGGTTACAAATAAATTCCACAGATTAAGCTAAGAAAGAAATAATAAACAGTTTAAAGTGTGAAATACAACCTCAAATACTCAGAACAAGTTTGTATGACAATGTATTAAGCGTAGTTTCTGTTTGTCAAAGTTTGCCTTGGAGTTTATGACACTTTTATACACAAACGCTAAGCCCGGATAGTTGTGTTTTTCCATCACTAGCTGTGATGCTACAGAGGGAGCATACACAGTCTGCATGCCCATGATAAGATACGGTTACTTTGTTTTCTCAGTGAGGAAATTTATTCTGGCCGCTAAACTGATTCGCTGATTCAAGCAGGAGTGTGGGACATGATGGAAGCATGGCACGGCCGTCTCGCATAAAAGGAAGCATCACGTCTATCAGTTTCTGTCACTAATGATTGATGAAAGCAGAGTTTCTCAGCTTGTGTTTTCTCTGGTGTTGGCAGTGAAAGGTTACACCTCGCTTCTCTGCCGTGCCCTCTGCGTAACATTAAGAGGCCGAACGAGAGAGCGTAAGAGGGAGACAGATGGGTTTTTCCTCGCAGGATATCCTGTTCTATGTAGAGCTGCTGGGCCCACTCTGACCTCTTCACCCCTCTTGAACCATGACCTGCACATAGTTTATGCTCCTATCTTCAAGATTTCTAATTTGCCACTGAGCAGCAATAGCCCTATATGGTTTAATTTATGATTTTTCTACTCCCCAGTTTTGTTTTTCCACTTTTACTCAGTCTTCTTCAGTCTTGCATTGTTAATTAAATTTGATCCATCCCTGTTCGCCAATTATTTTTAAAAGTATTAAATAATACATAATATTATATATCCATCCATCCATTATCTGCATCGCTTATCCTCAGTAGGGTCGCGGGGTAATATTATATAATATTGTATAATAATAATATATATTAAAAGTATTCTAAAGTTGTGAAAAACACTCATCTAAATATCAAGTGCCTCCTAATGATAATATGTGTTTCATAAATAAGTTTCTCATTGAATAAATGTTAAATGGTTAGTAGTGAAATAATGCACCTGCTGGTAAATGGTCAAGTCAGGGCAAAAAAAGAAAGGTACAAACATTCAAGTCGTTTGCCATTTCTTTGTTAGGAGAAAGATTTAAAAAAAAAAATCTCTCTTTTTGATCACTTCCCTTGACATGTTCATTCTTTCTTCTCCAAAAATATAAATGGCAATAGAATATTAATATATATAGTAATATTCACGCATTAGCACATTTGTTATATCACCATCCAATTTATTTTATGCAGCAGCTACCATAGATAGACAGCAAAGGTAAATTCCCAATTTGTTATTTGAAATGTTAAAAGATTGGTACAACATTTTACATACTCCAAAACGCAGTTGAGTGTTTTGGCTCAATAAAATTGTATGTTTTATTCAACCTTAATAGTCATATTTTTAAATTTACATTGCATTTGTGAATTTATCAGAAAAGCATATATATATATATATATATATATATATATATATATATATATATATATATATATATATATATATATATATATATATATATATATATATATATATATATATATATATATATATATATATATATATATATATATATATATATATACTGTATATCCCCGCGACCCTACTGAGGATAAGCGGTGGAGCTAATGAGATGAGATGAGATGAGATATATATATATATATATATATATATATATATATATATATATATATATATATATATATATATTCATCTTGGTCATTCTGCTCTTTGTTGTTTATTGCCTGATGATGCTTGTTGGCCTTGCCTTTTCGCTGAAATGTGTCCCTTACTTATCCAAAAGAGTAGAAAGAACAAGAAGAGGCAAAAGAAAGTTCTAGACGCCCTTTTGTCTCTTCCACTTCGTCATCATGTTAGCCTCTGTCCCTCTCTCCCAGACGGCCCTCCCACCCTGGGGTGTTACTGGAATTCATTAAGACAGTGATGAATAGTTGCCTGTGTTTTTGTAAGCGCAACAGCGCCAACCCCGACCTGCATGGTCAAAGCAAGAGATAACCAAAAGTTTGCCATGATTACGGGAATCATTAGCCAATCATCCACTGACCTACTGGTTAACCCTGAGGTCAAAGTACCACGGGGTTCACTAGTTCCCAGGTGGCTTACCATCCGGCAACTTCGAAAACTAAGTGGTGTAGTGGCGCTCTTGCAGGCAGGTGACACTAACATCCAAAGAACAAACAAGCACATTTCTATTCGTACATCCCCATCTGTATCCCTGCGTGTGCGCCGTTTTAAGTGTACACGCATATGGTCAAGTGATAATGATCCCAGTGGACCAAGCAAAGTTTGCTCAGATAGGCTGCAGTCGAAATCTACACTTCCTGCTTCCTGCGGTTTGAGGAAGTTCTACCATTGCTGTCCTCTTATCACTAGTTACAGAGCCTATGCAACGGGAGGAAGACTGGGTGGGAAAGGCAAAGAATAAAGGGAGGGTGGTCAAGCCTAGATAAAGTAAAATTGTACAAATTTTGAGATCCATTGACTCACCACTTAAGGGCAATAAAATGACAAAGGATAATGTAATGACGGTCATTTAGCATTTATTAGAGTGCAGACCAATGCCAGAGTTGAGCTTCTAACCCAAGTTGTATTCCCAAAGGACATTGCGGTTAAGGAAAACCAATAAAGAAACATCAAGTCCAAGTCATTCTGTGATTTGCTTGATACTGATGATTGTTTCAGTGTTGATCTGTAAGTCCGTCACATATACCGTGAATATATATAATGTCGGTGTTACTGCATTGCCCTGCTTGGTCAGGTGCAAAGCGGTTGATGCAGCTATATAAACAACCCGCCATACTGCAAGTCATGAATGCCTTTTTCAATTTCCAAAATCACTGACCTTCATCTACCTCCAAATGTGCCTGCTGTCTTCAGCTGTATGGAACTTGTGAGGCAGTAGGTTTACAAACAATTCATAGGGAAAACATGAACAGCAACGGTCACTCGTTTTGCTTCCTTTTGCCAAGACAAGGACATTATTTCTTTTTGCCATTGGTCTACTTGGTTTTATTGCATCCCCCAAATGTACATTATTGTGTTTTCCTGTCTAATAAGTGTTAATTACTTTATTTAAGCCGTATTCCATATTGTATGATTTTTATTTCAGTTTATACCTATTCTAAACCCCTGAAGACATGACGGGCTTTGTAAGTTTGCTGCTCTATTTTGTTGTTGTTTTTATATATCGTTGCAGCTTTTTACTATGGCTGTGCGTAACCAGCCAGTCCCAGGGTACACAGAGACAGACAACTCACTCTCTCATTCACACCAAGGGACAATTTGGACCGCACAATTAATCTGGCATGCATGTTTTTGGAATGTTGGAGGAACCCGGAGTGCCTGGAGGAAACCCACACAAGCACGGGGAGAACATGCAAACTCCACACAGTTGTTAAAACACAACATTATTTCAATTTGATTGTGCAAATGGGCACTAACAACATGTGCTATTGAAAGATTGAAGAATTAAATCAGGTAAATTCAAGTACAGAATTCACAGTCTAGTACCGCCACAGGTTTTACTACGACTGGACTGAATTGATCTAAAGATAGTCAGTTTCATAGCTACTGCAAAACTTTATGTTGCCTTCTAGCTAACAGACAACAGGCGGTGGCAGGAGAGCTTTTTAGAGGTAATATTTTTGGGGCTATGAGAATATCTGCAGGTTGTGGTCTAATTGTGTCCGGTTGCACCTGATGAAGAGAAAATTTAGTGGAGAGAGCAGGGGAGAAGAGGGGGGCAGATGTTTTGGTTCAGGGTGGGGAAACTTTGAGCTGTGATCGTCCCAGATGGACCCAATCCACTCCCTCCATTTAAAACAGCCTAAGGCTTCTTGTAATTTTTGCATGCATTTTCCTCTTTTTAATTCTTTGATAGAAACACTTCCATGCACTGATACAAATCATGTTGCTGGGCATTACAATATACTATTTATCTGTTATTGTTTTCATCTCTATGTCCCACATATTTTCAGCACCCTTTGATTCCCTACTTTCTTCCCCCCCGAATCACTTGCCTAATTTCTGCTATTTCCAAAGTAAACACACCACTAAATATTGAGCTGACTCACTTCCACTGGGGGGCTTTGTTTCTCATTTTCCCAACACCGCAGCAACCCTAATTCCTCTCGGGGGGATTTTATTTTTTTTTTTTTAAGTGTTTAACAAAGAGAAAGGTTACAAACTAGCCATGCAGTGTTAAATAAGAGTATGTGGCAACCTGGTATTTTTCATGCTTTCAAATAGTCACTGTTTTTTTCTTCCCTTCTTTCTTTTTTGGAGAGCGTGGGAGCGCCTCGGATAAACCACAAGGCTCAAAACAACAGGAGGAAGCCGGTAACTTGAGTAACTTTGACCGGGGAGCGAGGGAGAGCAAGCGAGGTGGGGTGGGGTGCTGGTTCAGGGGCAAGACCAGAACGGGGGGGTAGAAAACGATCCCCAAAACATTCTAAAGGTGAATACTGACACTTTTCACCAAACAAAGGTGCCAGTTGAGTTCTACAAGACACCGAGAATTTAGCACAAATTTACCTGTTGCATTGAAACTGTGTACACTCTAAACACACTCAGGATGAATCTTCGTCCGAACGCCTTACCAGTGTGCGATGCTCTCATTCAATATCAGGTTCCATCAGTCCAAATTCTGGTATGGTTCGGTCCAAGGAGATCCACAATGCTAGGAAGTGTCATACACGCACATGTGCAGAGCACATACTATGCACACACATGCACTGCATCAGTTCTCCTTGTCCAGTTGAGAAAGTCAGGGGCTGCAACAAAAAGCAATAGGAGGGTGGAAGGAATTGAGGCTGAGCAAAAGAAAAAGAGAACAAGATTAACCCCCACAGTGGACTTGTGGACTCTATTTCTCTCTCATGCACACTTACACACACATCTACACAAGACAGATGCTGTGTCGTATCATTGACTTCTTGTGATTCCCTTAAGTGGCAACAGGGAGGGAGGGAGTCATGGAGAGGAGTCGGTGTGTGTCCGACAAGCGTGTGTGGCAAAGTAGTTCAGAACAGATTAGGGTGGGGAAAAAGCACAATGAAAGGAAGCACAATTTTAAACAGAACAAATGGCCCGGTAGACATTTGTGGCCCACAGGATGATTTTGTAGTGGCCCCACGGTATAATGTCAGTGTACAATATCGTATGTCAGTTACAGAAAAGCATATATCAAAAGGAGTACCAAGTAGTGGTTAAAGAAAAATATATCCTGCCATAAAGAGAAACATGGGGGATGACAACAGCCAATTTCGAATGATTGTTATTCCAGCCACTTGTCCTCACAAAGTCGGGGGTATCAGAGCCCTTCCCAGTAGACACAGGAACACCCTGGACAGGTTGCCAGCCAGTTGCAGGGCCCTAGGATAGGGGGAATTGTTTATCCACTTAGTCATAGCTCGGGGCAAGGTAGACCTCCCAATCATTCACCATGCATGTTTTTGGGACATGGGAGGAAATCAGAGTGCCTGGACAGAACCCACTTAGGCACAGGGAGATGCACACTGGTACCTGGAATTGAAGTCGACATTTTGATGTGCTTAACCAATCATGCACTGTTCAACCCAATTCCCATCAAATACATTTTTGTTTGGCCCTTTTGTATAATGAAATGCAACTCAAAGTGATACAGTGGAACCTCGGTTTTCGAACGCCTCTCAGTTCGAACAAATCGGAGTCCGACCAAAAATTTCGAGAAATTCTTGCTTCGCTGTTCGGTCAAAAAAGTTTTTTACGCTAGGATGCGATGCTGAGCGGCGTACGGGTGTAGGTCGCTCTTTTCGTGACCAACTGTTATCGCGTGCGGACGTGCTTCGTTTTGCTTTCGCTTTTAATATAGGTGTACGAAGTGTTTTAGCCCCTAATTATGCCTGCGAAGAAAGTCAGTGCAAGCAGCAAAGTTTTTACAGGTGAAAAAAGAAAAGTAGTGCGTACAACTATTGCATTTAAGAAATAAATAATAGCAAAATATAAAGGTGTGCGAGTGTCTGATCTTGCTAGGGAATACCCCACTGTCCACCTGCGCCTTCTGCTGACCACCACAAAGGTAAGAAATCCTATTCATAATTCTTTTCTTTATCCCTTTTTTTTTCAATTTTACACTTTCATGTTAGCGTAATCTTTCGTACGGAAGATTACGATAACGCGAACGTACGCCTGGGTTAGCTTCATGTTTACGTTAAACATTCAAGGTAAACATTCAGGGTGTTGGAACGGAGCCCAACATTCAGGGTGTTGGGACGAAGCCCCCTTTCCAATGAACCGCTAACCACTTGTTGTGGAGACCCGGGTGCTAAATGATTTGTAAACGACCTGATTTTTTTATTTTTACACGTTCATGTTAGCGTAATCTTTCGTACTGAAGATTACGATAATGCGAACGTACGATTAGCCTGGGTTAGCTTTATGTTTACGTTAAAGATTCAAGGTAAACATTCAGGGTGTTGAAAAAGATTAAAATGATTAACATTATTTTTAATTGAGAAAATGATTTCGGTGATCGAACAAATCGGTTTTCGAACAGGGTTCTGGAATGGATTATGGTCGAGAACCGAGGTTCCACTAAATTTAAAATGTCATTGTTACAATACAAGAAAAGAAAAGTGTCATGATTTTTTTCGTTGAGTACGAGATCATATTGCAAAGACTGGAGTTGCACAGAGAAAATCATGATACTCAAGATATCAGAAATGGTTATTCAACCCAGAAATCCGAGTATGTAAAGTAGCAGGGACAAAAAGATCAAACCATCAATAATTTGCTCCATTTTTTAATTTAATTCCCCTAAAAAGAATCCGAATAATTTGAACTTTTATTAACAGTAATTGATTTATAGCCCAGACAAAAGGAAAGGAAAAAGAAAAGAAATCAGAGCTAAATTCTTTATTTGTAAAATTAAGTCAACCACTGTGAAAAAAACACCAGCAGACGTTTCAATTCACATTTTAAACTACAAATGCAAATATGAATGTGTGATCGATTCTCAATTTAAACTTAAAGGTGAGAAAATGTTTTGCCATCTCTTCCACATTGTTGTATGCGTCCCTACCAACAAAAAACAAAGAGTTTTGAAAAATAGAATACAGATTATTTTCTGACATTGCAAATTTCGATGAATGTTTACAATTTCCCACAGTCACTCTTCACAATCGGGCGAGAGACTCCAGAAAAGTGAAAGTTGCTATGACTGCAATGCTACAGCCAGCTTTTTATTTGATCTGGTTACATCTCCACTACTTGTTATCAATAAAAAAAAACAGTTCAAGACGATTAAATATAAGATCTAAGACAATGTCATATTCTCTTGTGCACACACATTCCCAGCACAACCTGTCAGCCATGACTCCCACACAAGTCTTACCACCGCCCCCAAGCACACACACACACATTCTCCTCCGCATTAATCATATCTAGTGATAGGGGCAGCCTCTCCGAGCAGTCGCTGGCTCCCTGCAATGTGTCTCACAAAGGCCGTGTGTTGTAAGCTTGCTCTGATTACACACACAAGGAGCTGCATTACGCTCGGCTAACTCAATTTCCTTCCCCTCTGGGTCAACTTTGGTGTGTTTTGTGTGCGTGTATGTGTGTGCAAAATGACCAGTTCTTTTTCTGTTCTTACGGTTACCCTTATTCAGACTAGGCCTGAATTCGCACACCCAACTACTCGTATGGACAATTCTTTAGGGAAGTGATTTTCAACCACTGTGCCGCGACACACTAGTGTGCCATGAGAGATCTTCAGGTGTGCCGTGAGAAATGATCCAATGTCTCTTTTTAAAGTTTTATAAAATATTTATGAATCATTTTCTGCAAATATTATGTCATTGTCAAGTGTCTGTGCTGTAAAAACTGGGGGTATTATAAATTATATTGTAATTAAACTGTGTTCATTTTACCTCTGGGGACTCGCATGCTCAAAAATCTATGGGTCCCAACAGAGATCTATGGGTCCCCAAAATGTAGTGTTATCGAGGTTGAAATTGTAAATCATATGTAATATAAATCTATATATTAATTCAGTTTTAATCATCACAGTTTATTGGTAATACAAATCAATTATCTCTTCAAGATTTTTCAGTTCACAACAATATTGTAAATTATACAAAATAATATTGCTGAAATATATAAATCTATATTTTCTTTCAGTTTTAATCATCACAGTTAATTGGTAATACAAAGCAGTTGTCGCGTCAGATTTTTCAGTTCACAATATTGTACATTATACAAAATACTGAAAATACTGCCATCCACTTAACTATCTTTAGCAGTGAAAGCATGGCCAAGTCTTCTTTTTGATGTCGTATCCGTTCATACTTGCCTCTCTCTTCGTGCTGCAACAGAATTTCCATATCTAATTTGTGGTTTTCATTGTTGTTGTGCTGATCCAATGTGATTTTCTGAAAGTTTGTATTGCAAAATGATTTATGCAATCCAGTCTTTTTGTCACGCTGGGTACACGCATCACAGAACATGTAGCCTCCATTATCAGCCTCCTCACAGCGTAACCAGGAATATAATTTAGTCAATTTTGGCAGAAAAGTCCTTTTCTTGCTAGGAGTATTCTTTTATTTTCTTTCGTCGAATCGTTCGCTTCAACGCATGTGTTTTCCTTGCCTTCGCGATCTTCTGAAGAATTTTTCCACCGTTTTTTCGTGCCGGAATTATTACCGTTGTTATCACTTTCTGCATTATGTTTCGACTTATTACTGACACTGTAGAAATTACCAATTTTGTGTTGATTTTCACCTTAACTCGATGACAAGCACCACAACAATGACGTAATCTTGAAGCAACAAGATCTCGTTTCCTCGTTTTTTGAGATCGGCGTGCAGACAAAAACTCGAACCGCGAGACCAAAACAACAATAGCGGATCTGCCTGACGAAAAGTTTGGAGAGCGGTAAAGCTTTGCTAAAAAAAAAAATAATAATCAGGTAATAATGACAATTTTGTGTGAAAAAAGTTGCGTCCCGGGGACGTACGTTGATTTGACTCTATGCGTCCCCACCAAAAATGATGCGTCTAGGACGCAGGGACGCGGGCAAATGAGAACACTGATTAAACATACTGTTCAGTGTCATTTTATAACATTTTTGGTTAGTGGTGTGCCGCAAAATTTTTCCAATGTAAAAAACATTCCCTGGCTCAAAAAAGGTTGAAAAACACTGCTTTAGGGTGTTTAACATAATGTTTCGAGAACAGTAAATGACACATTTGAGGATAGATGTAGGTGGCGGGGGAATTTTAACTTGATTGAAAAAGCAAGAAAGCAATATATGACGTGTAGCATAAAAATAAAACATTTTATTCTCTTCCTTAATTTTAAGTCTATACTTTGTTTAAATAAAAGCATCAATAATCCATAGATAGGAAATCCTCTATTATGGGAAAATAAGTCCAAACAACGAGAAAAATATACTGGGTGGCTTGTTTGGGGCTGAGGTGTGCGCCAAATCAGAATCATTGTTCTAACTTTCGCCCTTAGTCATGAGGTAATAGAATTCTGGGCCTCATTTTGCATTCGCGGACACTCAGCGCAATAAAACATTACATGCTCCTTTTGAATAAAAGGATCAATAGATAGGTAATCCTCGATAATGAAAAAAAGTTCACGCAATGAGAGAAAAAAAATACTGTATGGCTTGACTTGCTGTTAGCTTTTTAAGACTAACACTAATTCTATTATTTGCGGCCATCTGGCATGAGGAAAGAAAATTGCATGTCTCACTCTCCATCTGCAGTAATTTGATACATAATAATTTTATTAATAAGATTCATAATGTAAAAATTCTACAATAAAAAAAAAAAAACAATTATGAAGTTAAATGAATGCAATACTGAAAAATTAAAACTTTGTTATACAGTGGAACCTCGGTTTTTGAACGCCTCTCAGTTCGAACAAATCGGAGTCCGACCAAAAATTTTGAGAAATTCTTGCTTCACTGTTCAGTCAAAAAAATCGGAGTTCGAACGCCGGTAATGCGTGAGTGGCTAGCTAGGGTGCGATGCTGAGCGGCGTACGGGTGTAGATCGCTCACCAACAGTTATCGCGTGCGGACGTGCTTCCTTTTGCTTTCGCTTTTAATATAGGTGTACGAAGTGTTTTAGCCCCTAATTATACCTCCGAAGAAAGTCAGTCCAAGCAGCAAAGTTGCTACAGGTGAAAAAAGAAAAGTAGTGCGTACAACTATTGCATTTAAGAAAGAAATAATAACAAAATATCAAGGAGGTGTGCCAGTGCCTTCTGCTGACCACCACAAAGGTAAGAAATCCTATTCATAATTATTTTCTTTATCCTTTTTTTTATTTTTCCACGTTCATTTTAGCGTAATCTTTCGTACGGAAGATTACGATAACGCGAACGTACGATTAGCCTGGGTTAGCTTTATGTTTACGTTAAACATTAAAGGTAAACATTCAAGGTGTTGGAACGGAGCCCAACATTCAGGGTGTTGGAAAGGAGCCCCCTTTCCAATGAACCGCTCACCACTTGTTGTGGAGACCCGGGTGCTAAATTACTTGTAAACGACCTGATTTTTTTATTTTTCCACGTTCATTTTAGCGTAATCTTTCGTACGGAAGATTACGATAACGTGAACGTACGATTAGCCTGGGTTAGTTTTATGTTTACGTTAAACATTTAAGGTAAACATTCAGGGTGTTGGAACGGATTAAAACGATTGACATTATTTTTAATGGGAAAAATGATTTCGGTGATCGAACAAATCGGTTTTCAAACAGGGTTCTGGAACAGATTATGGTCGAGAACCGAGGTTCCACAGTATTTTTATTTTCCGTGACGACATATGAGGCACACCCTCACTTGCCTCCCCTTCGTGCACATTGCTGGATGCACAAATTAGTACCGGTAGTTAAAAAACCCTGGTGCACTATTTGGGGCCCATTTGTGTCAGGACCAGAACGGAAACAGGACCCAATTGCGTAGTGTACCACAAGTTTTATTGAAGGAAAGAGGAAGGGCTGTGCCCACGATCCGGTGTTCGCTGGACGCGGGAAGCAAGTCGCCCTTGTACTCGGATTGTGATCCGAACACGGAAGTGGATCTTTCGTAGCGAGCAATGGCGCTGTCAGTGACGGAAAAACTGGTCGGTAGCCGGGACAGGGAAAGCAAGGTGTGGTCAGGGTCTGAAACGAGTCGTAAGCCAGAACCGAGAGTAGACGTAGTCGGGGACAAAAAGAGGTCGTAAGCCGCAGACAGACGGGAGAAAGAAAACGGGACAGGTGGGAGTCAGCGTCGAAAAAGGCTTGCCAAGTACACAAAGAGTTTCGCAGACGGACTGACAACAGGGTACTGACAGGACTGGGGTCAAATAGTGACAGGGAGCCAATCAGAACTTGTGGCGGTTGGCGCCAAATGAGCGGGCAAAGGTGAGTCACATCAGACAATTTGAGACAAAATGGTGTGGTATTTTTTGTACATTACGACAATGTTTTTTTTTTTAAACAAAATAACTCTTCGTTTATTTTTTGAAAGGCGCAACCACATATTGGGAGTGTTCGAACGATTTTGGTGTTTTAAGCAGAATAACATTTTGAGGGTACCGGGAAGTTTTTTTTTTTAAGTTACCCTAATTTTGGTGCTGTGTTTGGTGCAAGAAGGCTAAATTTCAATGGTTATTTTAACTAGTTTACTGAGCAAATTTCTGGCTGTCTTTTGTGAAAACCTAAGAATCTTGATCAAATTCACCCAAGCAGTGGATTCTTTCACTCTTGACCCAAATTGTCCTTTTTCCCAATTGCTTTTACATTAAACTATAGACTTCTTAATTTAATCCGATTTATATTACTCCACTTGTGTATATTTTTGCTGAAGTACTTAAAGTTGATGCATGCTGACCAAAAGTCTCAGCGGTCTAATTGAATTGAATTTCAAGCCAATAAATTGCATTTATATAATCTCGTTTCCATTAACATGGCATACATGTCATATTTTTAAATGTCAAAAATAGTTATACTGAATTATTTCGACAAACCTTACTTTTTACTTTAGTATTTTACATTATTTGCCGATGTCATCCGAATGCAATTATCTCTGAAAATGAGAAATAAGAATAAGGGGTGGGGATGCAAAATGCAGAGCCACATAAGTTTTCGATGATGAAAATAAAATCAAACTCTGTTGTTGGTTTAACTCTGTCATGAGAGCTTTTAAATAGGTTGCAGGCCTGCTTCTGGCACGTATGTCCCATGAGAACACAGGCGATAGCAGTATGTCATACAGGGTGGGTCTCTGAGTGCAAGACACCAGATTCTCATGCCGATGCCCAGGTTTCATTATTACCATAAACCCTAAATGGTTGAATTTCGACCAAGATGCTTGCCTTGTGCACTTTCCCACTGATTCTGTGTAATAAAGTTTATCAGATATTTTAAGTGCATCTGAGTCTCATTGTGGCAATACATAACATTGAAGACATACAAAAAACACAGACGTAGTCCAGATGTGTCTTTTCAACCAGTTAACGTCCAGTTATTAAAAGATCATGCGTTCACAAAGACACAAGCTTTAATCACGTCACCGAATCTGTTTTAATGGCCAACTTTGTCTGAACTCCCACTCACACTTAGCATCTCTCACTGACACATGGAAAAATCTCATGCTTGTACACAATGATTTGTTGTGTGTTTTCACGTCCCCTCCTCTGTTTTGGTTACCAAGCTCATCTGCGCAGCCTCACTAATCAGGCTTTCTGGCAGCAAAACACGCAAACTTAAACATTGAGCTGTTAACGATTCTCTCAGAACAATAATGAACCTTTGACAATTACTAGCAGACAAATTAACAATGTTTTTTTTTTAAATGGCTTTTCATGTATACACATGTAAGAATATGCTTGTTTTAGAAAAAAAACAATATTCATAATGCGCATTGTTGAAGAAATTTAAGAATTAAAATGGGCAATTCAGATTAACACAATCGGATGAAGCATTGTAGTGCTGCCAAACATTTAGGACACAGAATTACTTCCTTGACACTATCCCAGAAAGACCATAAAATTATAATCTAGATTCTAGATCTTAGTTCTCAAACACAGGACAGCAAGGGCTGCAGACCTGTACGTCTAATTGTTTTATTTTTTTAATTGTCCTCAATTAAATGGTAGGCATAGGTAATAGATTCCTGAAAATCTGAATGATAACTTGTTGTAAGAGCAAAGTGTGTTGTTAGAGGGGAATGTATAAAGCATAAGGCTCAAGCTCAGGGAACTCTCTCAAATGTTTTATAGGTGTATTTCCTCCAATTCAGCTGAATCAAGGGTACGGGGTCATTGCAAAGTTTCTGCAGTGCTTGCTGATGAGGTGATCCTTTTATTCAAGTGTCTTACAGGAGAAGGAATTCTAAACACATGTTTGAGAGGTTTACCTCCTCCAAGGCACCTGTATTAATATATTGGGGGTCCTTAAGGACCTAAATCTAAAGCCAATGATGATAAGCTTTATGGATGATTATGATATTACAATGCCATTAGTCTTATTATTAATATAAAACTGATAGGAAACTATGACACTTGGAAGACAATTATAGATTTTTCAACTATGCAATGTCCATCCTTCTTCAACATATTTCTTTTTCAATATCTTCTTAAGGCAGGAAACCCATTATGTGTTGGTCGGCCTTGAATCTCTTTCAGTCCTCTAACTATAAAAAGTGAGTGACCCTTCCTGTATGCAAACATTGTGTTCTGTAAAATAATTCACCTTTTTGTTCCATCGACAAATGTATTGTTGTTGTGATGGTGTTACTGAGTGTAGGATGTCACTTTGTCCACACTGTTAGCCAAAGGTTACATGAAAGTAAACTGCAGATATGTAAAATGAATTGAAGTACAATTGAAGCTGGACTATGTGTTGTAGGACTCCTTTTCTCATGCCAATTCATCACCTGGAATTGCAAATGCCAGGTACAGTGTTGACTATGTTTAATTCCACGAAAGAGAGGAAACCCCACTTGCCACTGATGTGGAACTGCAATGTTAACAAAGTGAAGAGCTACTGTGAACAAATAAAACAATGGCAGAGGTGAAAGGTTCAACAAGCATATTGCGAGAAAGTGCAGAATTACCATATGATACATCTGTGAAATGAGGAAGTATTGCATTCAGTTGGTTGATTAAAAGCAAATGACAGTGAAACCAAGATCAAGAGTGGGAAAGGAGAACACAAAGACAGGACTTGTGGGGTGGAGGAAAAAGGCGGGGAGACCTTATGGGGTCCAGACCCCTTGATGCCAGCAGCTGCTGTTGTTTTGTGGGCTAACATTAAATCAGCAGGTTTAGAGAAAAGGCTGGGAACCTCGTCTCGTACTTGACAGACTTAAGGAATGTTACCGTTATAGATGATATACAATACTCCCTGCTGGTAACACATCACTCACTCACTCTCTTCCTACTGAGGCACATTGTATCCTCATCTTGTTGGTGAAAGCTGTCTTCAATTGGTGTAAAAAGAAAACAATGCCATGATTCAACTTTGCTTCACAGAATTAGTAAAAGAATGAAAATAATGTTTATTCAACTAAAGGCTGCACTTCCACCTCATTTGGTTTACCTCATCTCATCTCATCATGAAAGGTAGTTTATTGCTAATCATTTTACCATTATTATTGAGATATTGTGTGCATGGTATCATAGTTTTTCCTGAGAATTTTTACATTTCTGGGGAAGGAGAGAATAGAAGCATCTTCTCGAGAATAAAATTGTTGATTTTTAAGAACTTTTCCTCTCATTAAATTACGTAATTTGGCTTTGTCTTGCACAAACCTAATTTGTTTTGGATGATTTTTTTTTTAACCAAACAACTGTGTTTCTTCTTAAAAATACAAATGGTTATTTGTGTGTGTGTGTGTGTATGCATATATGTATATATATATAAATCCATCCATTATCTGCACCACTTATTATCAGTTGGGTTGCGGGGGTGCTGGAACCCATCCCAGCTATCCTCGAGGAGTAGACCGGGTACATCCTGAACTGGTTGCCAGCCAATCTCAGGGCACACAAAGACAACTCAGTCATTAATCTGACATGCATGTTTTTGGGATGTGGGAGGAAACCGGAGTGCCCGGAGGAAACCCAAGCAAGCACGGGGAGAACATGCAAGCTCCGCAGAGAAAACTGAATTTGATCTCATGACCTAAGAACTGTGCCGCTGACGTGCTAACCACTCAGCTGCCGTGCTGTCAAATGTCAAATACATTTATATGTATATATATATATATATATATATATATATATATATATATATATATATACATTTATATCGGTGGCCTTGGGGGGTATGGCGCCCGCCCCGAGACTGGGAGGTTGTGGTTCAAGCCTCGGCCGAGTCATACCTAAGACTTAAACATTGGTACCCGTTGCCTCCCTGCTTTGCGTTTAGCATTAGGACTTGGAATTGGGGGGTTTGGTCACCTAATGACTCTCAACACCTCAGGTGGGTTGAGCGAGGGGGCTGGGAATCCTCTGAATCAATCTCCCAAAAAGAGTCAGAAATGATTCTAGCCACATCCCACTAGGGGGATATGGCTGTGGTATATATATATATATATATATATATATATAAAATGGTACAAGACCTCTGGAAATACGTGCTGTAACTTTGTCATACGAGAGTGCAGGAACATTTATTGGATGTGTGTAAATCTTTCTTGATTAGATAGATAGATAGATAGATAGATAGATAGATAGATAGATAGATAGATAGATAGATAGATAGATAGATAGATAGATAGATAGATAGATAGATAGATAGATAGATAGATAGATAGATAGATAGATAGATAGATAGATAGATAGATAGATAGATAGATAGATAGATAGATAGATAGATAGATAGATAGATAGATAGATAGATAGATAGATAGATAGATAGATAGATACTTTATTCATCCCCCAGTATCGTTTTCTTGTTTATTAACAGATTACCAGGATGGCCAAAAGTTTGACGTCACTGCAGCAGATGGAAATCTTTGTGCCCAAGGTTACACCACCTCGTGTTCACGTAGATAGCGAGTCCACTCCTCTCCGCTTCCCGCTGGCTTTTATGTCGCTAAAGCCGGGTGGCTCCACGTTAGCGTAAAACACAGCGAACTGCACTCCCTGTACTATTTGATGTTTTTCACCAGCACAGCCAGTTCGTCGGTCTTATTTGGTTGAGAGTTCACATTTACCATGATTATGGATGGTACCGAAGGCGTATAACGCCGCTAGCCGCTTAGCCTTCACCTTAGCTCCGGCTCTGCATCCACGATAGGGTCCCCTCATCACGCCGGCACGAGAATTCTTGAGGGCAAGGAGTTGAATCCTCGAATAAACGCATTTTTGTGCGTTAAAACCCATAATGATAGGATAGAAAGTAATCCAAAGTGTAGTTGTCAAACGGGACGAAAAACACAGAAGATAGAAGCAGACACTTAAAACAATAAATCACAAAAAGATCGAAATAACAAAGAGCTGCTGGAAAGGCTGCCGCTTGTGGCAGCGCCTATGATGTCTGAAAAGTATTACAATTATGTCATTATTATTCATTTTTGCAGGCAAAATTATATCTTACATGTTCATATCATCAATATGTCTTCTATAATCTCATATTCAAGCACAAGAGAGAAAAGAAATATGTTGGACCAAGTGGGTTCATGTAATTAAAATTAAATCGAATTGGAATTAAGTCATCTGGCAACTGAAATGTTATTTTATAGCGTTCATTGAAATGACGTAATGCGCTTCAATGGCTGTGTGGTCACATCAACAGCACCTGTGAAGTTAATACATGGATAACTGATGAAATTGGTTTATTCTTCTGCCAATGTTGTCATTTAGCCCTCCAAACAGTGGGATAATAAAAATGCACAATCACCATCTGCCTCCCCTGAACTAGCTAACTTTCCTCCATGGCTTTTGAAATGTTTAAACCATTCATCCCCAAATCCATGAAAGAAAATTGTGAAAAAAAAAATATTTTGGATGACCTCAAGATTGGGGAATGTCATTTGGATAATAAACACAGCCGAGAAAGATAAGGAACACATTTTGATTTGAATTTTTCACTGTCTGCAAATTATAAGGTAAACAGATACTTGTAATTGAAAGAACTCAAAAACACTGCATGTGCAGAATAGTGCCAATTAATTATCAATTATGGCTGCAGAAAACCAGCAAGCATATAACATAATTTTGCGAAGGAAAGCAGAAACGTTGCATGGTTCGTAGCAGACACTTAATTGTTGTGGCACAAAAAAACTAAACACTTGGCATGTCCCCTATTTTCTTATGCTCAGGTTCATACTTCCTGCTGTATTTGCCACAATTCCATTGGAGTGATTGTTTCAAAAATTCAACAAGCTGCTCCACAAAATGTACAAAACAATTACACATGGCAATAAAGTGCATGATTTGGTCATACTGACCCCAGAGTGGATGTACTTGTCTGTGACTGTGTTCTATCCCTGAAAAGATTCAGTGAAATTATGTTTACTGGTTTTTATTTCTGACCGACACACAAACCAAGCTTGTGTGCGAAACACCACCGGCGAACTCATTGGACAGCGTACAATTAAAGAAAAAAAGTCAGTGGTGGTCTGGTTTGGTTCAGCAACAAAACGGAAAATAGAAAGAGCAAAAACCGAAATAGTTTACAATCCGTCATTTTATGTGTAACTGCACCCATAAACACACAAATCCTGACCTCTTGTGAAGTTGTGAACAGTGCCAAAAACTCTACTCATGTAATACTTACTTTACTACAATTAAGGGACCAATGTGCAAAGGACGCTATAATTACTGCAATATGAATTAGAATAACTAAACATTTAGTGCAGATAACAACTACAGTACTTAGCTACGGAGTAACTGGTGAGTAACTTCATATAGTCACGCCTTATTCAACAATGATCACCACGAAAACACATACGGAATATTTCTAACGTTGAAAAACAATATTTATACAAGGTTCATCAAAGAAAAATAATTAATTATTTGGCTTATTTGGCTGAATCCTCTGTTGACAGAAAAAAGGAAAAACAATTAGGCTACAGGAATTGAAAATGTACTCATCATTACACCAGGATCATGAAGTCTTGTTTAAATGTCACGGTTGCCATGGCGCCCAATTGGCCGCACCCGTGTGTATCACGGTTGCCGTGTTGCCCGATTGGCCCCGCCCATGTGGTGCCAATTGCGTCTCGTTGAGAGATTGCCTCAGAGTCAGCCCGTCAAACAAACTTCTGCTCCACAAGACGTGGGTTCTGACCCGGTCCTGTTTTCCTGTGATATCTCCAGTCCGGTATTGTTCTCGTTTATTTTTGTACTGTTTAATTTCAGGTTCCAGTTTTGTTTCCGTCTGTTTTTGTCCTGTTTGTTAGTTACATCGTTTTTGTTCCCGTCTAGTTTCTCCTGTTTATTTTTGTTATCCTGATTTGTTATGAATCTCGTCTGTCTCTGGCTTCCCGTATTTCCATGCCAGACCGGCTGCCTAACGTGCATGACTCCCCATTTCCCGTAAAATAAAGGCTTGTGTGAGAACGTCACCTGATTGGGTCCTGTATCTGTTCTGGTTCTGACATTGAATGCCTTCTTAAGACAACAACTACCCATGAATAGGGTCTAACAGACACAATTTATTTATCAAAAGAACTGAAAAAATAAGCTTTCCTGTTGATATTTATTAATCGAACAACAGCTTACTTTAATGAAAAATGGTAAATTGATTAATGTAGCCATCAATGACACTGAACGTGCCTATCTACTTTAAACAAACTTTTGGCAAAGGAGTTTTTTGGGGTTCATGTTTTTGTTAGTGTAGCATAAAGATGGTGAAAGTAATGGGAAACGTCTGCCTCAGAGTATTGTTCAAACGCCACCCCAAACCCCAAGAAAGATGAAAAAATGTGTTGATTAGAGCACGTCTAAGTAATGCATATATGCACACGAATTAGCAGACTAAAGCTGGAATTATGACACAATCCAGAAGATGGCGACAGCAAGTAAAAAAGTTTCTAATTACGTACTCCTCCTTTAATATACATCATCTTTTTATTTTTTAAACGTTTTTTTTTTGTTTTGTTATATCATTTACAACTTTAAATCACTGCACGTTGGATTAATGCATAAAAAGGGTGGTTGTATTATTCGACCACTAGATGTCACTTTATTATGTACTGCAAACGACAACGAGTGTTACAAAGCACAAGAAAAATACATACAACGCCGAAGACTCAAACTGAACAAACCCCACCTTTCTTCTTCTAATGTTTTCTCTGCTTTTTGCAAGATTTTTGGTTTTTATGGGTACCTGTAGCAGCAAGATGCCTGACCATCAGGTCAGCTACTTATAGGTGAGGCAATATTGTTGTTTTTTATAATGACTGAAATATTACACCACTAGGAGACGCTAAATAATACATGCCGTCCCTTTCAGGGAAAAATTGGGTGTGGTTATGCAAATTACATGCACATTTATTTTTAATTTTTATTGTTTGTCAGGTAATTGTGGGGACACATTTTGAATTATCCATCAAAATTACCAACTGTTTAAGCTCGTGTTATGGGTCATCCCTTATGTAGGTAGCAAAATGTTTGCCAAAGTCTTATAATTTTCCTTCAAATAATACATCAATAAATCATTTCTAACAAGCGGCATTTTTTTTTTAACCCCAAAACTTATTATAGCACAATTCTTTGCAGACAATTGTCTCTCTTGAGCATGATGGTGCCAGATGTGGCTGAAAGATTTGCAATATACAAATGCAGCGCCGGCTTGAGTTTTGTTAGCATGGGAGGATGGACGGATGGAGGAAGGAGGTGAATGGGGAAAACAATAGACCGGAGAGAACGCCAAGAGGCATGTGTGTTTATTCCTGAGAGGGGAGAGAGGGTCCAAGTCAACAGGAATTTATCAATTCGTTTCCCCTGCCTTCTTCCACTCATTCAGTCACTCCCCCTTCACACTCTCACCTTTCGTCACCCAGAATAGGACTTTTCCTCATGCAATCTTCCCACCACCGTACAGATGGGTTTTGTAGAGGGGGCCACGGTTCAAGCGGGAGCAACAGCTGCAGGGATTAGAAAGAAGGAATGAAAAAGCAAGAAAGAGGAATGTGTGGGCGGACAAGCAGTACAAAGTGAAGGAGGAGTTGGTGGCCAGCATTATTTACTCACTTACATCACTCATTAGGCCAGCTGAAAGGTTCCTTTCCTGGAACAGCCCCACCAGGCAATGTAAAACCAAAAAGTATTAGAAACTAAATAAATAAGATTTGAAAGGTTTGCATATAAAAACAGAAGAAAGTTTATGGATTTATTTTTGCACAATCAGGGATTATAATACGCTTATTATTAATCAGAACTAACATAACGTTCATGTAAAATTCGCCTAAAATCCCAATCCAAGACGTACCCAAAGTAAATTGAATGCAGTCCTTGACCTGTTTGGAGAATATGGACGGATTTTGTCTGTTTTGAATGGTAATACTCAAGTTTTATCCCAAACTGAAATCATCAATGCAAGTGCTACTAACATCAAGTAATCTGCGTTAGAACACACAGAACTAGAAGGTTTTGATTCTCGCCTGAATTTTGTTTTTTGGAATCAAAGCATGGACATCTTAGCTGGGAAAAGGCGAGACGATAGCTTGAAGCCTTACCTGGTACCTTGTCAGTCAAATTTGAAAAACCAAAACATTGTATTCGACACATTTTTCTCAAGGTAGGTCTCGGCGTTTCCAAAAGTGTTCATTGGGAGACAACCAGTTTACAGCAATTAAAACCTTTGCAACTGTGTATTCTACTTTGGCCAATTTTTTTAGACATTTTGAAAGAGTTGTAAATGTGTAACAGATATTTTTTAGGGCAGCAGAGAACGCCTTGCAGGACTTTCTGGCCCACCACTGGTGCACAAAATCCTCTATTTTACACAAATAGACAACCAAGTTATCTGTTGGGAATAATGTTATTTAAAAAAAATATGAAAAGAATGTGTGTGAGACATTGCAACGCGTGGAAATCTTTGAACAGAAAGGCCCGCATTTTTCCTGTGTCAGGCAGACTGTTTTGGGGCTCAGGGACTATTTTGCGGAGGGGACGGCTCAGCGAGGAAGTCGTCAAAACAGGAAGTGTTTTATGCAGCTGAAACATTCCATTTTTAACTCTCACAGGCGGGCAAAAAAAAAAAATCGCACGCACACTCAGCAGCCACAATGTGAACCACAGGCTCCGCTTTGCTTATATTCAAGCTACAAAGCAAATGTCTCACTTGAGTCTTGCACTTTGAGATTGTCTGCCGGGGATGTCGACACACAGCCATGCAGCTATCCACTTTGGGTGCGCTTGCATGCGCGTGAGTGTATCTCCGCTCGGCTATTAAAGGCCGTTTAAGAAGTAAATCATACTTGTTCTCACATATAACCTCATACTCACACATATGCACAACTATACTCTCATACGGACACAATCATACACAAACATCTCTCATACATATCACGATACTCTTATACACACTACTTTTCATTTGTCAGAGTATTATGATTATACGTGAGAGCAAGTATGATTTACTTCTCTAACAGTCTCTCATACTCAACATCGGTGTTCGGTATAACGTAACGGCTGTATATTCTCAGTAACGGGGTAAACTAGCTGATTATTTTTTCCGCCGTCACAACACCGTTACCTCTTCCGACGGTCAAAAGAGGTGCGTTACTTTGGCTGTTTTACGTTGTTTACGTCACGTCTTATCAGATCATGTCACCATTCAAAATAGTGACTACCATAGATATTAGATAGTGATTATGAATATACAGTGGAACCTCGGTTCTCGAGCATAATCCGTTCCAGAACCCTGTTCGAGAACCGATTTGTTACCGAAATCGATTTTCCCATTCAAAATAATGTAAATCGTTTTAATCCGTTCCAACACCCCGAATGTTTACCATGAATGTTTAACGTAAACATGAAGCTAACCCAGACTAATCGTACGTTCGCGTTAGCGTAATCTTCCGTACGAAAGATTACGCTAACATGAACGTGTGAAAATAAAAAAATCAGGTCGTTTACAAGTCATTTAGCACCACAAGTGGTTATGGCTTCATTGGGAAGGGGGCTCCGTTCCAACACCCTGAATTTTGGGCTCAGTTCCAACACCCTGAATGTTTACTTCGAATCTTAAAGCTAACCCAGGCTAATCGTACGTTCGCGTTATCGTAATCTTCCGTACGAAAGATTACGCTAACACGAACGTGTAAAAAAAAAAAAAAAAAAAAAGATAAAGAAAAGAATTATGAATAGGATTTCTTACCTTTGTGGTGGTCAGCAGAAGGCGCATGCTGTATTCCCTTAGCAGGATCGGAAACTCGACACCTCTTTCATATTTAGCTATTATGTCTTTCTTAAAGGCAATAGTTGTACGAACAACTTTTCCATTTTCACCTGTCCTGCTTGCACCAACCTTCTTCGGAGGCATAATTAGGGGCTAAAACACTCAGTTCACCGATATTAAAAGCGAAAGCAAAAAGAGGCAAGTGCGCACGTGATAACAGTTGATCACGAGGGGTGGGGGCGATCTACACTCGTACGCCGCTCAGCATCGCACTCTAGCGTACGCACTCACGCATTGCCGGCGTTCGAACTCCGAATTTTTGACCGAACAGCAAAGCAAGAATTTCTCGAAATTTTTGGTCGAACACCGATTTCTTCGAACTGAGAGGCGTTTGAAAACCGAGGTTCCACTGTAGTATGTACTAATGGGAGGAAAGAAAATGTGAATGAGGGAACCCACCGTGTGTTCTTTGCAAACGAAATGTCTCTTGGAGGTGAACGATGGGAGCCTGCTACCTACCAGACAACAGATGCTTCCGCCCGGGGCGCCTTTTTTCTCTTGTACCGCTGGTCAATATGCATTTTGGGGGGTTCTGTGTTTTGGGCTTTGAATTTGTTGAGTATAAAAAGGTTAAGATTGTTTTGTATTTTTTTTTCAATTATGATAAATTTATTGTCTTGTGGTATGCTGGATGTTTGTATTCAGCAGTTTGAGTGGAATTGTTTTGCCTGAAGAGTGCTTTACAAATAAATTCGATTTGATCTGATGCGAAAAAAGATTGGTGCATAATTTTGGACATAAACCTCATGAGGGACCTTCACAGTCTATTTTATTATTAATGTTCACAATTAATGTTTAGAAGTGAATCTCATTTTAAGAACTCAGTATTAAGATGTTCTTTTTCTTGGAACATTTTAAAGTTCTGTGTGTCAGGTCTCCAAACGCATCAAAATTTCAGCTGAGAGTGCCAGTGAGAAGAGACCCTTGGATTTTGTGACTAAGTGAGCAAGCATCCTATTTCCCGGTGAGGATCGTCTTCAGAAAAAGGCATTTTTTTAAGAAAATCAGTAGTGTCAAATTATTATCATTTAATACCAATATTTTGTTGTGAAAGAGCTAAAAAAAATAAACACAGGCTACACATTTCACAACATTGTAATCCTATCATCATCTAATCATCATCAAAACAGCCCAGAGAATCGTCGACTGCTCTCTGCCCAGTCTGGAGGACATTGCCTGCTCTCGGTACCTCAGCAGAGCAGAAAACATCATCAAGGACTTTTCTCACCCCGGCCACCATCTCTTCGACCTGCTGCCTTCCGGCAAGCGCTACAGGTCACACAAAGCAAAAACGAACAGACTCAGAGACAGTTTCTTCCCCACAGCCATCACCACCCTAAACAGACACCGCACAAAAAACTGAAAACTGTTGCAAAAAAAAAAAAAAACTCACACGTATGTAAAAATGGTACTCACGTACATGCTGTCTGCACTACGTTTGTTCACTGCTCAACAGACACCGCACAAAAAACTGGAAACTCTTGCCAACACTACCTCATACGAATATAATGTTACTCATGTCTTGTTCTTGCACATGTCGATTGCACTACGTTTAATGCTCAAATTGCACAATGTCTGACCATTTCCTTTTTCTGCACTATGATGTCTATGCTTGCACCAATGTATATACAGACTATTTTTGCACCATGATGACTTTGCACCAAATGCAATATTGCACAACCGTTACAATACAACGTTATCACAACAACCCTGTATGTAACATCCCACATGCCGACATCCTTATGTAAATACCATGTAAATTATAACTATAGCCTTATTCCCCTTGTTTTATAACATTATCTTCTCTGTTCCTTTATCTTCTTGCTCATACCCTCACTATGTGTAATAACTGGAGTGTCATGCCCAATTTCGTTGTCACAATATGTTAGCCCATTTGTAACAATGACAATAAAGGTATATTCTATTCTATTCTATTCTATTCTATTCTATTCTAGTGAATTAAATGATCTAAAATGTAGTCATTTTAAACTAAAGAATATGAAAAAAATTGTGCCATTTATTGTTTAATTTACACCTCACAATTATAATTACATGATTAAAATTTTTTTATATATTCTAAAATCGCCCAAAATGTTGTTATTCAGTGTCAGACCTGTCATGATCAAAACAGAGACAGGACCCACTCGCGTAACGTTACTCACAGTTTTATTGGGAAGAAAGGAACGGATTGCAAACACGATCCGGTGATCGCTGGTCGCGGGGAGCAGGTCGCTCTGAACGTGGAAGTGGGACTCCAGTAATGAGCAATGGCGGTGTCGGGAACGGCAAAAACGTGATCGGGATCGGAAACAAGTCAAATGCCAGGAGAGGAGAGTAGACGTGGTCGAGATCAAAAACTGATCGGTATTCAGGACGGGAGAACAGACGTGGTCAAATCAAAACAGGTCGTAATTCGGGACGGGAGAGCAGACGTGATCGAGTTTAAAGCAGATCGTAACGGGAGATAAATAGGAGCAAAAAACAGGGCAGGCGAAAAAGGGCTTGCCGTGTAATAACTGAGATTCGCAGACGGACCGACAAACTAACAGGACATAGTTTAAATACTGACAGAGAGCCAATCTGTCAATAAGCTGCAGCTGGCGCCACATGGGCGGGGCCAATCAGGCGCCATGACAACCGTGACACACGGGCGGGGTTAATTGGGTGCCATGGCAACCGTGACAAAACCGTGTTCAAAAATGGTATCTTTTATGTTTTTAGTATGCCTTTAACATGAGGTCATTTCCGTTGAACCAAAATGAAAAACGGATTGTGTAGTACAAAGAAACCCCCAAATCTGTCTTTTCATGGAGAAAAACACAAAACAATTAGTTGTTTTCTACAAATCAAATCTTGGTCACCATTGAACCACTCACTGTAACCCCTGGAGACATTGTACAGGGAAATAGGTTGATAAAGTTATTTATGTTTTACTCTCTACAATTCAGATTCAGATTCAGATTCAGATCTACTTTATTGTCATTCTAGTACACGTGTATACAGAACGAAATGTCGATACATCTGACCCGCACAGTTTTCTTGAATGTACAGATATAAGTAAAAGTTGTATTGTATTATGGCTACGTATAGTATTTTACCATAGTGCCGATAGTGCAAGAGGAGTAGCTAACCAGATGTGCAAAATGGGCAGTACAAGTGGTGGGCCGTACGTTTGATACCAGTAACCTCGCCTCAAATTAATTTCTGGACATTTTACAATTATAAAAGTATAATTTATAAGAGCGAGTGATTTACTGTAGCAAAGCACATAAAGATTTAAAGAGGCTAAGGCCAGGTGGCAATAAATAGCTCCCTGAAGAAATAAATCTAAGTGTATTATATGGAAGCTAGCTTGGAATTTCGTGTTTGAAACACTTGAATGACATTCTAAAATGGTGTACTAAGAGGAGACAATATTTCAGAAGAGTTGTTTTGTGCGTAGACGCATACCCCTCGCAGCTTTTAAAGATTATTGCCGTGGTGACCCCGGATGCCCTCTGGCAAATCGGCGGATGAGCGGACGCTTACCACGTCATTACTAACATCAGTGCTAATGTTGCGTGTAATAAAATTGTCATGTTGTTATATAAAAGTGTCTCAGGGCCAAGAAACTATGAAATGGATGAAGGTCGCATAGCCCGAAGTCTGTAGTCAACAATTACAGACCTTTGTAATTTTTCGCTATTAGCGTCAGTGCTCTGTCCTTGGTCCTTGCAAATAGTACAGCACTTGTACTGTAGAAGAAGCCCGAAGCAAACCAGAACTGGTTGAGTCCCTTTCCCACAGTAGGCCACATCGTCACAGCTGCGCTTTGTATTGAGGCGTTTCAATTGTAAAAAACAACAAGAACTAGAAAGGGGGCTTTCCGTACCCACCTTAGTAATGCTATTTCATGTAGACACATCTGATTCATTGATTATTAGTATTATTGCCCTACTTTGCATTTTGTTACGATACACTGTTTTTCAATGCACTATTATTATAACTTAACTGTCTTTTAGCACTACGTTTAAAATATTTTGCCTATTTATCCCATAGTCTTTAATCTTACTTTTCTTTTAAAATATTTATTCCATGTTAACCTTGGAGTGCCATGTTGTTGCATACAATGTTTCACAAATACGATATCAATGACAATAAAGACAATTATGTTCTATTCAATTCTAGTGTAACCTTCTTTTTTAATCATTTTTATTCAAATCATAATTGGGTTTTTTTTTCAACTTCCTGTGGTGTGTCTTGGGCGCCCATCCCTAATTACCTAATACAAATTCTCATTTTGATTAACATAAATTTTCAAAAGAACTGTAAAATAAGTAAAAACAATGTTTAAAATGGGCAAAATTTAATGTTTTACGACATATTTTAATTTTGAGGGGAGCTGAATTATTTAAAGGTGGAACATGAGCTATTTCTTATTGCTCAGAACCTTTCGAAGATTCTAAAATCATTGGCAGCTCAATGGCACAACGCCAACAAAGTAAACCAGGATTTTTGAGAAAAGCAGGAACTCCCCACCAATCTTTATTTTTTTCTCTTGATCCACTCACATCCTAGAACTCCAAAATACATCTGTGGATCTTCTCAACTTGCGTCAGATTCAAGGCCAAAACCTCTGTTGTCTCTTGATGGAATATTTTCAAAGACCCGATTAGAAACAAAGACAGAAAATAAGAGTGTTAGTCGCGGCAGTCTATTTGTCCGCTGTTCTCCTGAGATAAAGTGAGAAGGGCACTCACAAGAGGAACTCACTCACCAATCCTTAACTTTACTGCCCAGAAAAGACCTTCCTATTTTTAACACAGGCGACAATGATCCCCGCAGGGAAAGCACCCGCTGCGGGCGCACCAGCTTTTCCCGCAGATGCGTTGTCCCTGAAGGCAGCCCAAAATAAACCTTTGGAAAAACGCCCGGTTAAATGTGACTGCTTTGTATGGAAAATCTCAACATAGTGCTCTTGCATGCGTAATGGCGGGGGGAGAGAGAGATGTGGAGCACAAACAGGAAGGAAGAAAGTTGGAAGAATGTAATCAGAGGAGGAACAAAAACAAAACCAGAGACTAGACGGGTGGATTTGTGACCAACACAACCGCAAAAATGGGATATGTATACATAGCACGATGCCAAATGATTTCATTAAACAAAAGTCAAGTCATGTTTATCTGAAGAAAAGCAAACAGGAAAATCAAAATCAAATATGTGGCTTGCTGTGGTTGTGTCACCAGCGGATCTAAAAAAAATGTTCATAATTTGACCACGGGTGCGTTTTCTACTCCAATGAAACTTATGTATGCCCGGAGAAAACCCACTCGAGCACAGGGAGAACATGCAAACTCCACAAAGGAAGGCTGGTAGCTGGATTTGATCCCATGACCTCAGAACGGTGTTGCCGACGCGTGAACCACTCAACCACCGCGCCGCCTGCTGTTGATGTACATCTAATTATTAATATTCATCTCACTTGAAACACTGGATCAATTTTCAATGAGGCAATTGCCGGTATTCCGATTACGTGAAGATGTGTAAAAGCGCACTGAAATACAATGAAGGTCTTAGTCCAAACCGTGAATATTCCAATGTCAAAGCTCGGCTTCACATAATAAAAATACTAGCAATAGTCAGTTTCCAATCGGATTAAGTGTTTTTTTTTTTTTTTTAACACAACCGTAGAAATGTGGGGATAGGAATGACACTAACTATTCAGCAATCGTTTGAGAGCTTGAAAGAAAAAATATTTCTGTGTCAAAGTCAAAAACAAATTTGACTATATGGTATGAATCACCCATCTTGAAGACACCCCACAAACCGCTATTACAATTCCAGACAAGTGGAACTGCAGCCGGAGGAATGCAGAGTAAAACCATACAGGACATAAATCCATGGAAGTGAGGCTGAACTAGAGAAAAAAAAAAACGAGAAAAAGGATGATAATAAAATGCAAGTGTTTCTTTGTTGGTATTTCTAGACAAACTCATAAATCTGCTTAGTCCTCTAAAACGCTTAGTTTTGTACTTTACCTAAGCCACTCCACACCGGTAGGGGGCGCCCAGAAGCATCATCCATCCGTTATCTGCACCGCTCATCCACAGTAGGGTCGTGGGGGTGCTGGAGCCCAGCTGTCTTCGGGAAGTGGGCAGGGGACTCCCGGAACCGGTTGCCAGCCAGTCGCTAGGCACACAGTGACAGACAACCATTCACTCGCTCATTCACACAATTAACCTGACGTGCATGTATTTGAAAAGTGGGAGGGTCCTGGGGTGCCCCGAGAAAACCCTCGCAGACACAGGGAGAACATGCAAACTCAACATGGGGAGGCTGCGGTGGCTGGACTTGAACCCTGAACCTCTTCAGTGTGGCTGCGCTGTGCCGCCATGCCCAGGAGCAAACCAACAAATATTAGGAGTTCTAGCGGCCATCTATTCTGTAACTGTAAAGGTTTGGTTGTGTTTATAACAAGCTTTGACTGGTGATGAAAACTGCGGACTAAACATGCATTGATATGGTGCCAAAAAGAAACATAGATGTCTTTAAAGCAGAATGCCACCATTTTGAGTCTAGCTATCAACTTAAGGTGACATTGAGCTTGTCCAATGCTCAACGAAAGACCCACCACCAATTCACCGCCAATTTTCCAATTTCTCTACCCAGGGCCATAGCCCCACAAACTCACATAACATGAACTGCATAGGGCATCAAATGCCCAGGAGGGCACCAAAATAAATCAGGGTTGTGAAATAAAAAGTATAAAGTGTTAAAAGTATTAATATTAAGAGATGAAGCTTATGCGTCGCTTGCTGGTAGTCAGTGTTTAAAATAAAGCTCATTATTGTACCATATTTCCACACCTATTTGGCGCACTGTTTTAAAGGGCGCACTCTCTTTGGTTCAAATACATTTTTTGTAGGCTCATATGGCACACTGGCTTATTGAATGCGACCGCTTCTGCGCACTGGCCTATGTGTCCCTATTAACCAAAAAAAAAAAAGCATCGGGAACAAAGCTGAGTTTGATTGTGGATTAATCAAGTATTTATCACAAAGTTAAACACCCGAATCCAACAAAATTGAAAAAAACGATCTATAGAGACTCAAAGTTATCAAACCACACCGTTTTTATCATTTTTTTTTGCCCAGCCTTTCATGTACTTTGGGGGGGCTGGTAGCAGCAAGATGGCTGACAATCATGTCAGCTACTTCGAGGTGAGCCTCATGTCGACGTAAAATAAATACTCATTTATCAACCTCTTAGTATTCTTAAAAATTAACATTTATATGATAGTTATTGTATTTTTGCCTCATTTTCAAATCAATGTCATCTTTCCATTGAAGTTTTCATTACCACTAGGTAGCGCTATCTAACCCTTTAACATCCCTTTGAAACTTCTTCTTTGGAATTTTCAGAAACTGGTTGGGAAAAAACGGTTATTTAAAGCCGCACGTTGTTTAGTTGGCCTTATGCGTCAGTTTTATTTAAACCAACTGGCGAGTCTTTTAAATTTCATTGTTGTTTGGAGATGAGGAAGGCGGAGAGAGAAGAGGAGTGTCTGGGGTTTGCGCGCGGTCCCTTGTGGTAATATTTAATAACAAACATGAAAAATACCACAAAGAATCTTTCACCGCATTCCCACGCTCCAAAGGTCCGGAGCGCCAACGCGAGAGTGTGAGGCCACGGTCTCGTGACGTCTTGTTTCGTCTCCCCTCTCCTGTGCAAATTTCTCCCCTTAAAAACGATCGGACAGATGTAAGGCACGGACAAAAACTCGCAATGAGTGTTGGGCACGTTCCTAAAAAAAAAAAAAACACAATTACTAACAGTTACTTCTTTTAAAACAGAATTCAGTTACCCCCGGATTACTGACACCCAAAAGTAGTGTTACTCTGAAAGTAACTATCTAGTTACATGTGACTGCATATACTCTCATTGAAGCAGACCTGCTAAAACCGTCAATATAGCAAAATAATAAAAACACAGAAGAAAACGTGTACACCAACCTGTCGAAGCGATGAACCTTTCATGACTTGGCGTGTGCAATCTTGGGAGCTTACAAGCGAATGTTTAGTTGAGACACTCCGTATTCATTTTGTCTTCGAACCACTCAAAGATTTTCCTCTCCATTTCTGGGTTCTGTACAAGACGTGGGGTTTTGCAAAAGTAATTTCTACAAAAAAAAGAAAGCATCACAATTCAGCACAGTATTGCCGTAAATTTTGTTCTCACTTTGCCCGAATGATTCATCACTGGTTTGCAGTTACTGTATAAGAAACGCCCCCATCCCCACGCACTGCCACTGGTGACACACAACCAAATATGTGAATATTGACTGCAGATTTCAGCATTTATTTTATACTTTTAACCTGCGCTTGGATGCAAGTAAATACTGTAGGGAGACTATCTCTATGAGGAGAAATCCAGCGTACTCTCGAGAGGGTACCACCATAACTGTATTTAGTTGTACTTTGCAGATGCATGCAAGTGTGGCGCAACAAGGGTTACTGACTAGTTAAAATGTTATATTTTGGGATTTTTATGTTGTTTAATCCGCATTTGACTGTTAGGGGAAGTGTATTGGTATTTTTAAGGGTATTAAGTTTTGTAAAGCAGAAACGGTAAGTGAAGTAGCAGTATATTACCACTACTAGATGGCAAAGTCTCACAGGTCAGAGAAGGGTGCTTGGGCCAAGTCTCATGGGACATCACCTGATTTAATGAGACATGCTCAATAAATGATCGTTAATGTCAACAAGTAAATGTTGCCGAGTGAGACTGACATTTTTCATATATTTTGCAGGTGAGATGTATATACTGGTAACACACCTACTGTGAGGATGATAATATGTGAAAATATGTTTGTAAAGGTTGTTTGTGATGTCTGTGAAGTTTACAAAAAGTGAAATAGTGAAATAGAGTGAGTCGCCCGTTAGCATAAGCAACAAATAGGGCCTTGGGTGAGGTATAGTATGTTATACTGGACTAACTTAAAAGTGTACTGTGATGTTGATTTGTATATTTTGATACCAAATTACACAAGGTGGGTTGTTTTGGAAGGTACAGTTATGGTGTTTTGTTAACTGATGCTTGAAAAGTACCAATTGATGGCAAGGCTATTTTGTATTTATATGTTAAAATGGGGCAGCAAGGCGGCGCAGTGGTTAGCGCATGTCCGGCACAGTTCATGTCATGGGAACCTCCTGCGTTGGTTCAAATCCAGCTCCAGACTTCCTGTGCGCAGTTTTTATGCTCTCCCCGTGCTTGCATGGGTTTCCTCCGGGCACTCCGGTTTCCTCCCACAACCCAAAAACATGCATTTCAGGTAAATTGGCTGGTCCAAATTGTCCCTACGTGTGAATGAGAGAGTGAGTTGTCTGTCCCCGTGTGCCCTGCAATTGGCTGGCAACTGGTTCAGGGTGTCCCCTGCCCACTGTATGGAGATGGCTGGGATGGGCTTCAGCCCCCCGCGACCCTGATGAGGATAAGCGGTACAGCTAATGAGATGAGATGTTAAAATGGATCTCACGTGATTTAATGAGACTTGCTTAATAAATGATCCTTTATGCCTACGAGTAAATGGTGTCATGTGAGACTGACATTTATCATCTATTTTGCAGATGAGGTAAAACAACAACAGCGAAAAACCAAAATATATAAAACAAATGTGTAACACCAGCTGGAGCCAGACCATCCACCTGGGTCCTGTTACACAAGCACGCCCACCCTTTTCAGAATCGTAATCAGGTTGATGTGTATGTGACATTGTGAAATAAGCAGGAATGTCTAGTAGTCAGAGAACATTCATGATCACCTTTTAACAAGTAGGAGTAACACACCATGTTGTAACAACAGTCAAGTTAAAACACTTTAATCGTAACGCATTACAATACTCGTTACAAAGTAATTGTGAACCAAGAACGCGTTCTTTCATAACGCATTAGTCCCGACACGGCCATGAGTTTGGATGAACACGCTAAGAAAACACAAAATCAGCAGTCTCATTCCTGATTGATAGCATCAACGGTGTTGCCTATGGCTTTTTGACCTCGCTCGAGGTTTGGTGATCACAGCCAGAGATCTTTTCCATCCCCACCTCTTCCCTCGGAGTTCCACGTGTGCCAGCGAGGATACCACAAGAAACCCCCATCCCACCCTCCGTTTTTTCCCTTTTCCAACATCTCTCGCGGTCTCGGCTTTGTCGGCCCCACACGTTTATCACCTCACCTGCTTGCGCAGTAGCTTTATGTTGACCTCAATTTTCCGACCTTGTTTTGTGAACTGCATACAGTGGTAACGGGTTCTCATCTCATCTCATTAGCTGCACCGCTTATCCTCAGTAGGGTCGCGGGGGTGCTGGGGCCCATCCCAGCAATCATCGGGCAGTGGGCAGGGGACACCCTGAACTGGTTGCCAGCCAATCGCAGGGGACACAGGGACAAACAACTCACTTGCTCATTCACACCTAGGGACAATTTGGACCGGCCAATTCACCTGAAATGCATGTCTTTGGAATGTGGGAGGAAACCGGAGCGCACGGAGGATTCCCACGCAAGCACGGGGAGAACATACAAACTCCGCACAGGAAGTCCGGTAGCCGGATTTGAACAGGAGCTTCCCAAGACCTTAGAACTGTGCCGCACACGCGCTAACCACTGCCCCGCCGTGCTGCCCTGGTAACGGGTTATACAAGTTAAATTTTTTAGGATTTAGCTCGTAGCTTGAATAGCTCGTGTAACGATTTTTTATTTGTAAAGAGGATTGACGGGGATCGAGTTGTCAGCCACCCGGGCGAAGACGTTTTGTAAGTTGTACGCCCGACGTAAAAGATGCACGCCCGGGCGTCCGGGCAGACGTTGTTTCAGACGCTGCCTTATAGACTGTGGATATAGACTGTTGGCCAGTCTAAATGTTCTGGCCTGTATTGACTGGTATCTCCTACCTGAGGGCAACGGGTAGAAGCGGTGATGAGCAGAATGGTGCTCGTCCCACGGGATGTCGTTGGATCGTTTTAAACTGTATATGCCGTATAACATTTTTAATACAGGGCTTTTTGAAAAGTAATGTTTTTAAAAGGACTGATCTCGTCTTGCCCATTCTAGTTCTAATCAGGATCCTCTTTATTGGTAGCTGGAGAGAACACCATTGTAGATACCTAATAGTGTCGCAGTATTCTGTATACACACGCTCCCCTACTTAGATTTTGTATTGTGTGCACCTTTTTCCGCCACTACTGGCGTGTGGTGGCGCTGTGAGAGCTCAACTAGCATCCAGAAAAAGAAATACAGATTCTACTTTTTTTTTCGTGTGTAAACATACGTACTGTGCTACGTGTACTGACTCTCCAGCACGCTGAGAACTTTGACATTTTTATTGTTTAATATCTCGTTCATCCATTTAATATGGTTGGTGTAAAGTGTAAAGAGGCGAGCCGTTTCTTTTGAAATGAAAGTGGAATAAGTAAGCAAGATGCGGTTGAGAAAATGGTCGGAACGCTTTTTTTCAGTCACTTTTTACCACGGAGGTGGTTCTCTTGAAGCCCATCTTCCAAAAGTAAGTTTAACTTCACTTTATTTATCTTTATAGAGCATATTAATTTATGAAATGTTTAACTTTTAGTACAAAACAATACAGGTTACTTATACAAGCCTTAAACATACTTATATAAACACTAAACATACAAAATATAGCACAGAAGCAACTTACGAACGAATTCAACTTACGAACGATTGTCCGGATCATCTTGTTCGTAAGTAGGGCAGCGTCTGTAGTCTGTCTCGCTGTGAAGCATTGTTTTTGTAAAGTTTATAGTCACTTAATAAGGGGAAGTGCAAACATTAATATGGAGAGCAATTGGCTGAGATTGACAGATATGAAATCAAGAAACGGTGAATGATCCGTAAGCACTTACTGTACAAATAAGAATGTAACTTTAACTGAACGTACACACACAATTTTTGCAGCACCTTTTTTTTCGCCATTTAGTAGTTTGCATGCACAAACTGGAGCTAGCTTTTCCTGGCGATGAGCGGTTGCGAGCAGTGAGCAATTTTTTAGTGGTAGCCTCCGGGACTGCTCGTGAACTGGAGTTTCCTTTGTAAAGCGAGGTCGATTTTTGTTGCAAATAAAATCATATATGAGAATTCTCGAGTTAAGAGGTGCTCGTATAAAATGGTACCACTGCATGTGTCAACGATCACATTCCGAAATCGATATCAGTTTTATCTAAAGGACCACTTTATACTGTTCGACCACTAGATGTCACTGTATTACGTAGTTCAACTAAAAACAAGTCATACAAAACACATGTCAGAATACAAACTATAGAAACTCCTTTTCAATTTCTTTGCCCAGCCTTTCACGAGGTTTTTAGTCTTTGAGAGTACCTGTGGCAGCAAAATGGTGGACAATTATGTCAGCTGCACGTTATGTCAAATCAATAAAAATCATTTTACCCACGAGGAAAAAAAGGAAGGTGCAGCAGTTTTATTGTGAAAGCTATGTGTTTTTGCATGAATAAAACGCTCCAATAATCACATTAGATATCCTCTTTAGGAAATGGCGCCACTTCTGGTTTTGAACATCTTTTATATTTTGTTTTTTGAAATATCCAAGAAACAGACTACTATACTGAGCAAAAATACCGGATCTATCATACCAATGTGAATTTTTATTTGAAATAACAAAAAACAAATCACAGGTGGAGAAATTTGTATTTGTTTTACATCACGGAATCCCTAGCATGTTTGTCTGGCAACTTGTTGCTACCCTATGCTTTGTGGCCATCTAGTGTTCAAATATTACATACTAGGCCTTCAAACTATTTTAGCCACCACCCCCCACCTTGTTCAAGTGTTACAACATAAGGCAACATTCCAGTAAATGTGGACGAGTCACAGTGAGCTGGATGTGACTGCGACACACGGAGCCGTTTAAAGCGCGTGTACGTGTGCGCGCGTCCGTGTGACGTGTCTAGGTCGCGCGCACGTACGCTTCTCAGCACGCTTTCAAGTGCGGTTCCTCACAATACAGCAATGAAATGAGTAATCACGGGAGAAAGACCGCTTACTCTAATTTCCAACATGGCGTCGACAGTGCAGAAGATAGAGGATCTCACCCTGACGTGTGCTGTTGGCGATGTAATATATCGTCTTGGTAATGTTTGTGAACAATGCAAGACAGCACTGCGTTTAGGATAACCTTAACTGTGTCAATATGCGAACTGTCGCTCATATCAGCCAACTCGCTCAAAGCAAGCTGTAGAACGAAATCCATTGTACTGTCGTCGGCCATTTTGGATTAGTAAGGCAAACAGTGAGCGACTACAACTTGTTCAGCAGTGCGCGGCAAGCAACTAACAAGAGACTACATGTCTGACCACTCTCCAGAGGCGTGTTCAGGAGAGTGGTCAGACATGTAGCCTCTTGTTAGTTGCTTGCCGCGCACTGCTGAACAAGAACACGCCTCTCACTGTTTTCCTTACTAATCCAAAATGGCCGACGACAGTACAATGGATTTCGTTCTACAGCTTACTTTGAGCGAGTTGGCTGATATGAGCGACAGTTCGCATATTGACACAGTTAAGGTTATCCTAAACGCAGTGCTGTCTTGCATTGTTCACAAACATTACCAAGACGATATATTACATCGCCAACAGCACTCGTCAGGGTGAGATCCTCTATTTTCTGCAATGTCGACGCCATGTTGGAAATTAGAGTAAGCGTCCTTTCTCCCGTGATTGCTAGCGCACGCGTGCCCTCAATAGTAATTGGCCGTTCAGAAGCTCGCGATAGCTCGCGACAGCAATCACCCACTCTCCTGAACACGCCTCTGAACACGCCTCTGACTTCTTCATTCAGACCAAAATTTGTTTAATGATCTGATTAAATCCAGAGAATAAATCGAGACACTTCAATAGATAATCCAGTGTTTTTAACTGTTGTGCCACAGGAAATTGACCGATTATATTTATCTATACAAATAACAGCAAAATACATTTTTTCTTTTCATTTACTGTATTTTCACGACTGTGAGGCGCACATAAGTCTTAGATTATCTTCAAATTGTGCTGCACCCTTTCATACCGTGCGCAGAGTGAGATGTAAATTGGCAGACGTAGCTGAATAAGTGATGCGGCTGCTGTTCACACACCAGATTTTAATTCTCAATTCCGATTTTTTGGGGAGATCATTCTCATTTAGAATTAAATACAGCTTCCAAGCATCTCCCAATCAAACAATCATATCCCGCTTGCGGAGAATTGACCATGTGACATCACTCGCAATGCATCGTTTGCGGAAGTGCTAAAGCGGTAGCTATCTAGCAATTTGATCTAGAATTGAGTTGTCTCCCCCCCCAAATGAAAGAAATAAAACAATAACAAAGTAAAAGGAATATAATACATAAATACCCAATGTAACGTGTTGATATAGAGTATGTATGTACAGTGGGACCTCGCTACTTCGCGGTTCCACGTTCGCGGGTTTAGAGCTGCGCGGCTCTAAAAAATGATAAAATTATATATATATATATATATATATATTTTTTTTTTTTTTTTAATTTTTTTTTTTTTTTTTTGAAGCGTTTTTGAAGGGGTGTCGCTCCTTCGTGGTTCCACGTTCGCGGGTTCAGAGCTTAGCAGGTCTAGAAAAAAAAATATTGATAAAATTTAAAAAAATAAATATAAAAATCAAGCATTTTTGAAGGGGCGTCGCTGCTTCGTGGATTTTCACTTTTCGCGGGTGGTTTTGGTCCCCATTAACCGCGATAACCAAGGGATTACTGTATACATTAATATGTTTTCATTTTTGTGTTTTAAATGTTTTCTTTTTACACATTTTTATTTTTCTACCTTGTCTTACTTTGCATTGAGAGGAGAAGCCTTCCAATTATAATGATACAATGAAGGCGGCTCATTGATTCATCATCCGTCGGGAGGCGCCTTACCAAAGAGAGCTGAAGGAGCACGTTTCTTTCCTTACTTGCTTGACTCACGATTTAGGAAGGGAGCGCCCTCTGCTGATAAATATTTGTTACTGCATTTTTACCACAATAAACGATGACGCTCATTTTATTTGATGAAACAAAACACACAAAAAAATCATTGATTCGTATTTAGGTCACACAGTAAACTTGTTTGATGTTTTTGTAAAGTTCGTTATTTCTCAGTAATAGGGTCATTGCAAAATGGGTTTTAATCTAAAACGTTGCTTCTACAGCCGTCAGTGGTGACTTGCTTAAACGGACAGTGTATTATTTGACAACTAGATTATGTTGCATTGCGTATTGCAACAAAAAACGAATGCTAAAAAAGCACAAGGAAGAATACAAACACAGGAGACAAACTGCTCCATGTTTCTTCCTTTTAAACAGCCTTTTGCTAGGTTTTAAGGTACCCACACGAGCAAGATGGCAGACCAATATGTCAGCTCCTAGGTGAGACTCATGGAAGAGAACATAAATGACAATTTTTCGACCAAATTTCTTGACCTACAATATTTTTAAAAACGCCCCTTTAAATGATAGATCATGTATTTTTCGCTTATCAAGTCATGTTTCTTTTTTAATGAATAAGGCGTTTTCACCACTAGGAGTGGCTGAATAACAAAAAACCTGAATTTATCCTCATGGAGATATTTCCCCTACTGTGTATATACTTGCATCAAAGCCAAGTTAACAACAATAAATCATACTAAAAAAAGAAGGTCAGCTTATATGCGCATATTTGGTCGTGTGTCACCAGACGTGAATGTTAGGCAGCACGTGGGGGCATTTAAAATATAGGGGAAAAAAAAAACAATGGGAACTCAATTTGGCAAATGTTATCACATAATTAATTGTAAAAGTGAGCTGAATTTTGGTCTTATTTGTGAAATTTTTGCAAAACGGCAAACTAAGGAGATGTTCAAGTGGTTTGAAGCTCAGAGACCAAATGGATATGGAGTGTCTCAGCAAAGTGTTCATTTATAAACTTTCACAATTGCACAAGATAAGAAATATGAAAGATTCACTGCTTACAGTTTTGTGTAAAGGTTTTATTTCTTCCTTAATTATGTGGCTGTTTTAAAAATGTTTTTAGAGGTTTGGCTTTGATGCAAATATATACAGTCATTTGTAACTAGTCAGTTACTATTGCATGTTATTTTTGGGTGTCAGTCATCAGGGGGATTGGGGAAACCGTTATATTTTAAATGAAGTAACACACTCAACACTGTTAACCAATGACTTGGAACAAGGCTGCAACTAGAAAAGGCCACAAACTCAGTCGGATATTGCATCATTATATACAACTGCTTTATTCGTGATTTGCACCGAAAATGTTATTTTCAAACTACATACAATGCATGTCATCAAACTACAATGAGGAGCATTAAAATAAAAGAAAAACGCAGACAATGCCGAAAGCGCTCGCTGTCCAAGAGGACAGTGTCGTCACAGAACTTTCAGAAACGACGGCCCGGCAAGCGCATTACAGAAAACGCGGAGCGATGAGGTCTAGCAGGTTTAACTGCGTGCTTGTACTTATCTTAAGATGCCACTACATTTACAAATGTACCGCTAGTACATTAAAAAGGAAATCTTCTGATCCTAGCACATGACGGCAATTCAGTCAGGGAGTGAAATTGAGAAAATGAAGAGACAATAGAACAAGTGGTGTGGATTTTCAAAACATTATCTGGGCTGTGGCATAAATACCATCAGCATTGTGTTGAGCGTGACAGCTGGATTGAAGGGCCGACCTAAGAAAAACCAGTCGCGACGGCAGACGGTCGTTCGTTCAAAGCCCTGATATTGTCCCAAAATAAGGCTGCGGGTTGTAGGCACACCGAGGTAAAACTGAGCTGAGAAAGAATGTGCAATTGATTCCAAAGACTCGAACTTGAAAAATTGACATGTCGCTTTTTTTCTTTTCTTTTTTTTTTTTAAATCCGTGTTAAAAAAAGACAACAAGTGCATTGTTGGCATAGAACTGCTGGTGAGGGAGATAAGTGCACAGTGAAGAGCGCGGCGACTGTCCAGCTTTTGCCTGGTGAGCTTCACACCTTCGCGAGAGAGTCAAAGCGAACATACAAAGCGATCGCAGAAGAAATCACGACGGCTACTCTTAAAAAGAAGGTTTGAAAGGGTTAGTGTGTGTGTGTTGTGTTCAAAGCAGCCAGAAAGTGAAGTAAACGTTTAGGTTAAGAGATGCGGTGACAGCTGGTATTGCAAAAAAGTGAATATTCGCAAGAATAAAAGGTTTTCATTCAGAGTACAAAGGGACCCCGGAGACAGAAAACTCAACTTAAGGTTCACAAAAAGATCCCTATGAGAGTAGTGGATCAAATAAACACAGAACTCACTCACTGGTCCCCCCCCAAACATATGAATTGAAATCGAGTTTTGAGTCATTTTGTCCATATGAAGCACATGTCGTTAACCTCACGCGATAATGGCATTAGTGACAATAGTTATTTTTGGAAACCACCAATTAATTAGTATTGATATCACATAATGAATTTGTTGAAACGATTGCTCATCAACGAATAAATTATTAAAACCTTTTTTCAATGCGATGGTGACCTTACCAACTTCCGATAATTTTGTCGACAATGAAGGGATACTGGATTTCAAAATGAGATCGTATGCGATAATGGCCGTACTGACAGTAGGTATGTAAGTAGTTAGGGCCATTAGTGCATGCCAACATTTAGGTTCTGGAATTTAGAATATTAATAATTATCAGTGACTAAAAATATGACTAACTGAGACGGTCGTCGAAAAGACAATTCAGTAGTGCCATTTTCGCACGAGATTAAGGATGCATCTGTGGCTGTGCATACATATGGGCTTCTCCTCGCTGACTTTTCTTGGTTTTGACATTAAAAATGACTCACTTTTTCATATTCAAATTCACAAGTTTATACCCGATGAAATCTTTCCTTTTCAACAGTTACAGCTTTGTGTTATTGTAGTGGGTCATCTATCTAGTCCTGGAGAACCATATTCTTGCCCATTTTCCATGTTTCTTTCGAACATTTGATGAACACGATTTCTATCACTTTTACAGAGCTTGCTGATAAGCTAAAGCTATGTTGAAGGAGGGTCAGGAGGAACAGGCAGGACTTGGTTCTAAACGGTCAGGATTCACTACACTTGTAAACATACAACTTTTTTTACATGATCACATTCTCGTGGTGTGACCCCGCCCCCTTTCCACCATTTCACTTCCTTAGGTAACTCCTTAACCTGACTAGATCTTTCGTCCCACACGTTCACAATTTGTAGCCAAAACGAGCAGTTTTACGATCGCCAGTTGAGCATTAAAACAGAATTCACTGTTCTATATTGGTAAAATCTATTTAAAATAATGAATTGAAAGGAGACATCTTTGGCTCAGTCAACTGTTTGGCTGTTAAAATGCTAGTTGCTCACTAAAAACATAGTCAACGTGCTTTGCTCCAATCACCTGTTTGAGAATTTCAACACAATTTGAAGTTTCAACCAGCACTCCCTCTTATTTCATGATAACAACTGTGCATGATTTTGTATGTACAGCTGTAAAACATTTTTTGCTTGCAGTGTAGTCTTATTATTAGCTTTTAACAAGTGAAGCTCACTTTAAAAAAGCTCAATTTTTAGGAAGGTCTTCTTTGAATATTTGGTAGCTACGACTGAGTAGTAGTCTTTGAACGCACCGCAAGCAAGTACAGAGCAAAATACTAAGTAAATTTTATTTGTGTAGCCCTTAATCAATTTGTCATTGATCAGCATCCTAAAACTAGGTTAGAATCCTCTCCAACAAAACCACTTTGATTTAATCTGAAAATTAAAAAATAAAACCCGACTACATTTGTGTCAAAGTTATGATTATTTAATGCCTGTAGTTTCTTATGAAATAGCTCAAAATCACATGATATTTCACCTTTAAAAAGTGGTAATCTGGATTTCAGAGTAGGTTTTAGTAATGTGTTTTGCTTTCCAAATGCTGCCTTCAGTGCCCTTTTTATTAAAGCAAATGTTTGGCACATCCCAAAAGTGGGTTTTAAATGAAACCCAGCATTGACCGATTTTCGGAGACTTAGTAAACCAATGACATTAGTTCTCTAAATTGTTTTCTTCTAAAGCAAAATAAAGACACCCTTTTGTAAAACCAGGCGAGTTTTCACACCAAACACATCAACCTACTCAAAAAGCACCAAATTGATGCTGATCTTAATAGAAGACCCTCCATTTGGTTTCCCAATGATGTGAAGTGACAACAGACACTACTCTTCTTTTACAGGCCTATCTTGAGCTATTTTGAAGTTAACAAAAAATCCAGCATTTGAGGAGATAAAAAAGAGGTGAAAAAATGATAATCTGTACATGATAAATATAATCTTTGTTAGTGTTATATTATAAAGGGATCAAACAATCATGATGCGACCCAAAAATAGATACTGTATGTTGACTGTAAAGTTGAGGAGAGGTAGTATGTTTGTTTCATGCAGCGTTGAAGCTGAGCTGCACATACGGGGCTAAACTATGATCCAGAAATTAGCCTGAAAACAAAAGTGAAGACACACTTCAGGACATTGGGATCAAATTAGTCACACACACATATATATATATATATATATATATATATATATATATATATATATATACGGGCACCATGATCAGGTGACTGGGCTGAACTCCACAGCCGCCTTGTGTGCTACAAGGCTTCCAAAAAGAGAATGCACCAGAATGCAATGAGTTGATGCTTGGTTCCCTTCAAGGCTATTGACGTCTGTTTGGACATGATTGAGGTATTTGTTCCCATACTATACAGTGGGTGAGGTTTCTGGACAGGTTCCTTCACACAAGCAGTAGGCTTTCTCTGGCATCAATCAGATGAGCAGTTGCAGACATTGGTCCACGTCCTCCTTTTTTAACAGCAATGAGCTGAATGGCACCAAACAATGGTCAATAATTTTTAATGTTGGTAAATGCAAACGGTTGTCTGGGCGTTCCCAGGGAGTTAGAAGAAATCAAGCCAGAAAAGGCTTGTTTTTACATACTGACGATCCTATTAAAATGTTTTCTTCCTTTGTAAGCCAAGGGCAGATGTCCAAGAGATTTCCGTGTTGAGGGTTCATTTTTCTTTCCAAACAACTCAGAAATCTGCTATTGCAGAAAATAGCCAAAGTTGAACCTGATTATTATTCCGGATTGCAAAAGCTCAAGGTGTTCGGTCTAAATGGAGTCACTCGATCTTTGGGCCCCTATAGCAGTGACGTGCAATCAGATGAGATGTATTTGAATAGTTATATTGATCCGATAATTCAGTTATTTGTAAAGTGATGCAAGAGATTCTGAGAGCCAAACAATAGAATTAGAGCTAGTACTAACACGCTAACAGCAAGTCAAGCCATTCCCTGTATGTGGACAGTCAGCCATGTTAGATGGGACCAACAGACACGGTTCCATGTTATCATGAGTCTACACTGTTATGAAGAGGAAGGTTTAAAGCGTTGTTTGTTCGTCTGCTTGCTACAGTTACCTCTCCGGGTGAGAGAATTAAGGAATTGTTAACCTGGAGGCAACCAACATGGTTGTCAAGGCTTAGTAGAGCAGACCTAACACCCAAATCACATCCGTATGTGAGAGTCCGTAAATGCTAGGTGATCGAGAACAGGTTATTTTTGAGTGACTGTTAGGGAAACTATTTCTTGTTGACTGTCTTTTGTGTAAACAGCTAACCTAAATTAAGTGGTCAGGCCAGACATTTATTTTCTTATGCCAAGTGCCAGCTACAACATTAACAGCACTTGGTCTTTTACCGAGGCTAGCTACCAACTATTTGTACTTTCTTCTTATTCTCTCCACACAGGAAATGCTTTTGTAAATACAGTTACGGTAATTATACAGCATGAAACTCAAATTGAACTAGTTTTTAACTTTTTACTGAACTTTTATTGAATAGGCAAACCATCAGCCTTGTACTATACTGACAACACAGACTGGGCTCCTTCTCTCTAACTTTTTCACGACGAACCCAATAAAGCCTAACCTCAACCAATTCATGATGTAAGAATACAGGTGCACCAATGCATCTATGGGTAGGTACCCATCCAGCACGGCCGCCACTACTCAGGTTGCCCTGATGCAGATAACTCGATTAAGAACTATCCATAGATTACCGGTATTCTATTTATAAGGAGCAGGGAATAAACTTCATTTATAAGTTAAAGTGAAACAATAAATTGTTTTTTCTATGCTACAGTTTATGAATTGCTTTCTAGTTCTCCCAAACACATAAAGAATAGGATGTAGCTTCATTTATTTGTAAATATGATTGTGTTTGACCAGACACAAACCTCACCACATGGCACTGTTCTACAAAGTCAAATCTATACCAAACTATTTCATAGCATTATTGGCGTCATTGCTACCCGTCACTAGTATCCCTTTGCTTCTTTAGGAAATTCTTAATTGTCTTTGCATAGTCTTAAAACTTCCTTGAGGACTTGCGTGAAACATTTCAATCATGTATCTTTTTTTTACCCCACAAATGTGTAAATTGGCGTAGATCAAAGCACAGCAAGAATTGAGAGAAGCCAGGCGGCCTAAAACTTGGCCTTGCTTTTTCCATTTCGCCAGCTACAACTGATCTTTGTGATTTTTAACTGCCACGAAGCTCTCGCGCAACACTGCCTCTCACTGGACAGTTACATTATTACAAGGACATTGTGTAATATTTGACTACTACATGCAACCGGAAATGAGTGCTAATAAGCACAAAGAAGAATACAAAGTGAACTTGTTTTCTGATGCACTAAACTATACAGTGACATCTAGTGGTCAAAAAATACAGTGTCCCTTTAAGCGATGGCCAATAAGAGGTTCAGACGGTATGATATTCATGAGTAATAATATTCACAGTATTGAAATGTATTTTTCTATAATATTGAAGAACTTTTTTTTATCAAATATATAATATGTGTCACTTTATATGCAACAAGTACTCAGCAAAGTTAAATAAAAACAAAGGTTAGCACGTCACAGCCAATGTCTCTGTTTTGCTTGCTCATCTGAAAGGGACCAAGTGTGAAAGAACCCCATGTAAGGCGGTTGAGGTGGCTTTTAACCTGGTTGGAGTCAGTGGGAGGTTCGACATTTTGGGTTCTACCAATATGGAACATAGAACAAATTGGATGTTACGTAGTGGTCTGCAACCTTTTCTGTACCACGAACCAGTTTAATGCCTGACAATTTCTGGCGCCCCAGCCCAATTATTACAGTGGTAATAATAACGATAGCAACAATAATCACTAGACCAATAGGGATGGAGATGACCTAGGCATTAGATATGATCTTATCACAATAGTATTACTCACAGTACCAGGTTCTACAATAATGTTTTGTCTGAACTCTTTCCCATCATGCTCTATACAAACGTTGTACAACTTCACACTGAGAGTAAAAATAGTGTGTAGAAATAAAATCTAATGCATTTTCTTAGGTCATCTATACTTCTAGAAGTCTAGTGGTTAGGAATCAGTGCTCTCAACAGCGCAATTTAAGTTTGATTCCAGTTGCATCAAGTGCTGAGCAAACGTGGTCAGCGGTATTTGTGTACTGATCAATCATTGCCCAGAATGCGGTAGTATACTACCGTAAAACATCTTGTTTAAAGCGCACCTAAACTTTGAGTTATTATTTTAAGTAAAAAAAAATGCATATAAACCAGAGGTAAGACCTGGCTGAAAAAACAGCTCACCCAGCCCAAGCCTGTCGAAATTACCCGAAATTTTATTTTTCATTAGTGAAGATTTGGGAAAACGGGAAGTGATTTCTGATAACAAATTGAAGCCCGTCTCTTGTAACATAGTATTAACACAGATCTTTTACATTTCTGTGTCTGCAGAGGGTCCATTAACCAACAATTTTCCATCATGGACGGATTTTTTTAAAGAGTTGATGGGAACATTTTAAGGGGACAGTCATTTTGGCGGGTTTAAAATCGGGCCATAAATCACAGCGGCAGTGCATCTTTAAGAATCTGTCTTTGAGAGGGAGAGGCAGAGAGAAAGAGGAACAATGACTGGTGGGTAATATTAATGATAATAATAACATTTTCAGCGAGAGAGAAGCCTGGCTCAACACGGACGTAATGATTGCCATTTCAGGATTGACCCAGGTTGAAATACAGGTTGGGTCAGGCTCAGGCTTAAGATCTCACCTCTGGTATATACAATGAAAAAATATGGCATAAGCTAAAAATAGGGCAACTTGATTTTTTTCCCTGTGCAGCCCATTACCAGCTTGTGGACAGTTGGTTGCTGACCACTGGCGTACAACGAACCCTTAAAAGTTGAGCCGTCTCCCTCCTCCAATTTGCATTTCTTGTTTAAGCAGATGATGTTGATGCAGTTACACATCTACTGTTTTTTTCAAACTGTACAACAGACATTTGTGTTTTTTTCTTTCCAGGCATGTCAATTCTGAGAGCTGCAAAGTGAGGCAGAGAAGTGAGCAAAAGATATCATGACACTTTGGGATGAGGAGGCGACAAGTCGTCATCAATCACTGCATATCCCACCGGCCTGAGCCATCTTTCTGTTAAAGATCCATGTACACAATTTTTTAAAGGTCTTTCCAAAGCTTTTGCGGAAAAGGATGATCTGGGCATAGTTTGTTTTCACAGTTAAGCGACAGTCGCCGGCAGACGTCGGCCCTCGGCGCACCGAAGAAGCGAAGCCGAAATAGGTGCAGAGTTAAAGCTGTAGTGAGTCATTGTTCACAGGAGATGAGGCGGTACGGCGTTTGTTGGTTGATGAAGAGGCACGCCCATGCTGGTTGCCATTGGCTAATGCTTGTGTCAGTCATTCTGAGGCAGTGCGAGTTGACCACTGGAGTATGAGTTACTCCACCTCCAGGAAAGTTTGTAGATATGGCGTTCGCTTTTGTGTGGTACAAAAGCGCTTTTGGGTGCTCCATCACGACCGGACTAACACAGAGAAGGCTGGAGTAGTCCTCTTTGTTAATCACTAATCCCTTAACCCAGAAGTCAAGGTAAGCGTAAACTCTAGAATACAGATTAGAGCAGCTAAGAAACGTTAAAAACGTTTTTTTTTTAAACAAAAGCTTATCCGTTAACTTAGAGAAAAAAAAAGAAAATATTTTACAACCACAAGTTGCGGATGGATGGAGAAGACACATGGTGGCGACTAGGGCTGCAAAGATTACTCGACGTAGACAAAAAATGATAATTTTGGTGAGCAATTGAGCCTGGATGTGGCCAGTAAAAAAAGAATACTGGTACTTGCAAAGCAAACCTTATATATCAAAGTTATAGCTCGGCAATGCAAGAATATCTAAAGAGCTCATCAGACACCTGAATCTTACAGAGTCAGGTCAGACTCCATTTTGTTCAAGTTAACAAACAAGCCAATATGGTTCTAATGGCAAGCACTGTGAACCTTGAACATATATATCTTACTGTAAAAGAACGCTTGAGCATTATACCAGACTGTGCCCAACAAACATATCTGACATTAAATACATGCAGTCCGAAGGACAAACGACAGTTGTGTAGACGTAAGAAACAACAAACATCGGTTGTTTGATTTCAAACGGTTAAAAATAGTTACATTGTTTTTTTTTTTACATATTTTGCAGGTGACCGCTGAATGTACTTCACAGAACGCACATAATATTTGCTTTAGTTCCTTTTTTGCTGCTACTAATGAGCCTGGTTCTTGGGGTACAGGGATAAACTATCTTCACTTGATTTTCTTTTTGCTTGTCCCTAATAAGAGGACAGAGGTTTATTTATGGATTCATGTCTCGACTGACCGAGCACTGTGCATATCAAGACCAGGGAGATGGTGGTGGACTTCAGGAGGACTAGACCTCACCAGGAACCTGTAACTATCAAAGGAGAAGGTGTAGTTAGTCCAGACCTTCAAATACCTGGGTGTACAGCTGGACAGTAAACTGGACTGGACTGACAACACAGAAGCTCTGTGCAGGAAAGAACAAAGCCGACTGTACTTCCTCAGAAGGTTGGCGTCCTTCAACATCTGCAAAAAAGCTCCTGCAAATGTTCTATGAGACTGTTGTGGCAAGCGCCCTCTTCTATGTGGCAGTGTGTTGGGAAGGCAGCGCTAAGAAGAAGGATGCCTCTCGTCTTAGTAAACTGGTGAGCAAGGCGGGCTCTGTTGTGGGCACAGAGCTGGAAAGCCTGACAACAGTAGCTGAGAGACTGGCACTGAAAAAGCTGCGGTCAATCATGGACAATTCATCACATCCACTACACAGCATCATCTCCAAACAGAGGAGCAGCTTCAGCGACAGAATTCTGTCACAGTCTTGTTCCACGGACAGACTGAGGAGATCATTTCTTCCTCATGCCCTGAGGCTCTTTAACTCCACCCGGGTGTGTAAAAGTCCACATTAAACCCGGCCCCCACATTTGCATCTTACCCTATTTTTATTACAGTGTGTATTCCGTAGCACTATTTAAATACTCTATATCAACACGTTATATTGGGTATTTTTGTATTCTATATCTTTTCATTTATAATTGTATTTTTCAACACAAGGATACTGCTGGAAGTGTGAATTTCCCTACGGGAATGAATAAAGTATCTATTTATCATATTTGTTGTTGTTATTTTTTTTTTTACAAATCTGCAGTATGATCAATAAATATTGTTTTCTATGGACCTTTTTATGTTTGTCGTTTTTCACATTATGAAATAAAATTCATGCAAAATTTAAGGTGGAAAAAAAGATTATTGAACTATTTGTTTCAACAGCTTATGACTAATCCCCTGTTAAAATAGTCGTTGCAGCCTTATTGGTGACCGATTCATACATCATTCCTTTCATGCATAGAAATGTTAAGTGACATGATTTTCCATGTACATCCCATAGATGCTAATAGTTGGGGACAGTTTGGTTTGATAATTGCCTAGAAAATAAAGCCTCTGATTTTGTTTACTTCAAATCAGACACACTCGCCAAAGGTTCTTCTCCATCCACCGACTTAATAGTACAACATAAGGCTCCATAACTTTTAATTGCATATAGTTCTTGCTAGTAACTCCAAATAATCTTAAAATATTTTTAGCCATATTCTCAACAAGTGTATTTGAAATTATGTACAGATCAGACTGGGAAAGTGATATCTACAAAGTTTGTCCACAAGGGGAAGGTCTAGACCGGCTGAGGGGCTCTGTAGTGCTATTCTATGTAGCGAAGATAAACCCTTCTTTTATCACATTAACATCATCTTTACCTTTAATACTCAATATTCTAAATGATTGGCACTGAACCTGAAGTGTGGTCCAAAGGTCCACCACCCTCAAAAGGATGTTTGGAAATGTAGTATATATTTTCACTTGTCCTGTTAGTTCAATTGATTCGTAGCTTACGTTGGTACAATTAAAAATCACAGAGATGCAGATCGCTTCTAAGGATTGTTAAATCCACGACCGACACACATTCTCAAAACCACGTGCACGCTATCAGACACAACTTTATCCCTGAGGTAACAGCAAGCAAAGTATCTGCTGCTGTTTTAGCAGCCCAACTTAAATGTGGCGGAAGGCGACTGCCGCCACAATGGAACGTCACTTTTGCCAGTCCACAAACATCACAGGTCCAGTAAAAGAACTGAAAAAATTGGGAGGATCTCAAGCCTCAGCCACGCCCTGATTGAAACCCCCTTGTGGTTCACTAATACTTTCTTTTTGTTGTTGTTTTGAGTTGTACACACAATACTCCGCAGATGTATATTGTCAACGAGGACTCAAACACACTGAGAGATGACCTTCAAATATTTTTTTGCAGAATTTCCCAAACTGATGGCCGCTGGTCCGCTTTTATTAGGTAGACAATCGTCAGGGTATTATCAAATAGTGTCTTTAATGGGTTCTTTTATTAACTCTATGAAGGCCAGCCAATTTTAAAGGAGAGGATCAACCAGTTCAAGACGATTTTCAGTCTGTCAAGGCTTACAGAAAAGGGTCTGTTGGGGCTATTAGAACAGATTCTATCAAATAAAACATTAAAGGATAATATTTCCAACATAATGTTTTTTTTTTAAATTTCTACTTGAGAAATAAGGTTTGCTTGGTCGAAATCAGCAGCATGGCAGCGCAGTGGTTAGCGCATGTGCGGCACAGTTCTGAGGTCATGCGATCAAACTTTCCTCTGTGGATTTTGCATGTTCTTTCCACGCTTGCGTGGGGTTCCTCCTGGCACTCTGGTTTCCTTCCACATTCCAAAAATATGCATGTCAGGTTAATTGGCCGGTCCAAATTGTCCCTAGGTGTGACTGAATGGCATTAGTTCGTCAATCTGGTTCTAAACCTCAGAGTGCCACCACTTTTCAATATGCCAGCTCCGCAGAAATTTCCATTGCTTTCTACATGTTTTGTTTTAAATTAATCTAAGTCATGTAGGTTTTATTGACGTTTTTATTTCTTTATCTATTTAAAAATAATCAGGGAGTTATTTATGTACCTTAATACGAGCTGCAGCTAAGCCTTATCTTATTTCCGACGCGGTTAGCTTTCGGTTTAAGTGTAAGCTTAGCCATGTTAGTTGTGTCGTAATTAAAATTGATTTAATGTAAAGGGTTTTAGAGAGCTATGAGGTTCTATTTGAATTTATAACAAATATCTGTAGTTTCTGTTTTCATAATTAAAAATAACACCAATTTTTAAGCTTTTGCAGCAAATTCATATCGGTTATCGGCCTCATTGCAAAACTAATAATCGGTATCGGCCTAAACAGTACAGTATTTGACTGACTTAATTTTCACAGGAAATACGGCTGAGGCATTGCTATGCATATCCCAATCATGATATTTACTTGAAAGTACATATGGGACAATGGCGCGCAACATACTGAAGGCACCTGCTGGCCATGTACCTGCCAATGGCACTCAAAGAGTTAATAAGTCATGTCTCCCTCAATGGACCGAGCTGACAAAGTTTGGGAAACCTGAACCTATTTACACAACATGACCGACGTGCCTTAAAATCTTAAATAGCTTTATATTTGTTTTCTCTATACAGTTAAACATATACATTTCGTTTATATAGCATTATACATACGTACACTTTTGAAAATGTCCCTTTTGACTGAATAGCGAGGACTTACAATTGTCGTGGGTCCCTCTTCAGGTAGCCACACTTCTCTTTTGTTTTTTTTTTTGTTTTTTTAACTTCCAGCTCCAACCCTGTCAATCCTAGCAGGCTTTTTCCTCTTCCTCAAAGCACAACGCTTGTTTGTAAGCAGCAAATATAAGTTGTCTGGATGACCATGCCCTTTGCCGTCTAATAGGAGTTGAAAACGATTCAGGACATTCAGTTGACAGAGGTTTTGTTGAATTAAGACTAACTGAACATCCGGTTTGCCGCAACTGCATCCCAGAATTTTGGGCGGCACGGTAAGGTCTAGATAAGGAGTGTGGCACATGAGGGTGAACTACTCACGTCATGAACGTGTTTTCCATCGATTGTACTGAGCAGAGGCGGAGAAAGGGTGACGTAAAGGTGATAAGCTTGCCAATGTTCGTTTCTGCTAAGACACCTCGCTACCAAAAACCTCCAGCACCAGCGGTGTGAGCTGCATGCTGTGCTCGGGCTGAAAAGACAACGAACGGTACTGCTTGGAGTGCTCCTCGTTCAGGCTGCGCAGGTCAGCAAGCTTCTGGATCATCTTGGCGTAGAGAAGTCGCCCGCCGGGGTGGTTGACTCGGATGTAGGCCTGGAGGGTCTCAGACATGTGGTCCTGGAGCTGCTCGATGCGGCCGTGGTCCTGCACGCCGGGCCGATCTAAAATGTAAGACATGGGTGGATGTGGAGTTTGGGATGCGGATGCAGGGTGAACAGAAAATTCCTCAAATTAGGTACAAGAATACAGAATCCTGTGTTTCTCTAGGAAATTACCACCTTGCCATCTCTACTCAACTTTATATTCACACAGTTTCTCCTTTCAGTAGAAATGAGAATTTCTCTTGTCAACGTTAACCTTTGTTCTTTCATTTGATTAAATTTTCATTGTCATGTAAACGAAAGTAGTTTGTTAGTATCAGACCACTTGCATTATTTATTTGTGTGTCTCTAATATTATCCTTCTGGACTGATTAATCATTATCATATCAATGAACTGAAAAATCGATAATTTAAAGCAACAATTCAAATACAGTGCATCCGGAAAGTATTCTTTTTCCACATTTTGTTATGTTACAGCCTCATTCCAAATTGTATTAACTTAATCTCTTATCTCAAAATTCTACACAAAATACTCCATTATGACAATGTGAAAAAGTTTTTTTTTTTTTACTTATTTTGAATTTATTAAAAATAGAAAACTAAGAAATCACATTTACATAAGTATTCACAGCCTTTGCCATGAAGCTCAAAATTGAGCTCAGGTGCATCTTTTTTTCACTGATCATCCTTGAGATCTTTCTACAGCTTAATTGGAGTCTACCTGCAGTAAATTCAGTTGACTGGACATGATTTGGAAAGGCACACACCTGTCTATATAAGGTCCCACAGTTGAGTGTGCAAGTCAGAGCACAAACACCAAGCATGAAGTCAAAAGAACTGTCTGTAGACCTGCGAGACAGGATTGTCTTGAGGCACAAATCTGGGGAAGGATACAGAAAAAATTCTGCTGCTTTGAAGGTCCCAATGAGCACAGTGGCCTCCATAATTCGTAAATGGAAGACATTTGGAACCACCAGGACTCTTCCTAGAGCTGGCCGGCCTTCTAAACTGAGCGATCGGGGAAGAAGGGCCTTATTCAGGGAGGTGACCAAGAACCCCATGGTCACTCTGTCAGAGCTCCACCGTTCCTCTGTGGAGAGAGGAGAGCCTTCCAGAAGGACAACCATCTCTGCAGCAATCCACCAATCAGGCCTGTATGGTAGAGTGGCCAGACGAAAGCCACTCCTTAGTAAAAGGAACATGGAAGCCTGTCTGGAATTTGCCAAAAAGCACCTGAATGACTCTCAGACCATGAGAAACAAAATTCTCTGGTCTGATGAGACAAAGATTGAACTCTTTGGTGTGAATGCCAGGTGCCATGTTTGGAGGAAACCAGGCACCGCTCATCACCAGGCCAATACCATCCCTACAGTGAAGCATGGTGGTGGCAGCATCATGCTGTGGGGATGTTTTTCAGCAACAGGAACTGGCGGACTATTCAGGATAGAAGGAAAAATAAATGCAGCAATATACAGATATCCTGGATGAAAACCTGCTCCAAAGCGCTCGTGACCTCGGGCTGGGGCGAAGGTTCATTTTTCAGCAGGACAACGACCAAAAGCACACAGCCAAGATCTCAAAAGATTGGCTTCAGAACCACTCTGTGAATGTCCTGGAGTGGCCCAGCCAGAGTCCAGACTTGAATCCGATCGAACATCTCTGGAGAGATCTGAAAATGGCTGTGCACAAACGTCTCCCATCCAACCTGATTGAGCTTGAGACTTATTGCAAAGAAGAATGGGCAAAACTGCCTAAAGATAGGTGTGCTAAACTTGTGGGATCATAGTAAAAAAGACTTGAAGCTGTATTTGCTGCCAAAGGTGGATAAACAAAGTATTAAGCAAAGGCTGTGAATACTTATGTAAATGTGATTTCTTAGTTTTCTATTTTTAATAAATTAAAAAAAAAGGAAAAAAAAAAACTTTCACATTGTCATAATGGAGTATTTTGTGTAGAATTTTGAGAAGAGATTAAATTAATACAATTTGGAATGAGGCTGTAACATAACAAAATGTGGAAAAAGTGAAGCGCTGTGAATACTTTCCGGATGCACTGTATGTTCAGAGTATTGCTTAGTGATAAATGCTTGACACTCTATAAGTCAAATTAATTTTGATAAGAAACCAAATAAATATAATTTTCTCTACATATTTCACAAGTCAACTAACTTTGTCATGTGAGGGCCACATTACTTTTCTTTCTCTGATGAGGAGCTAGGGTAGGTTTGTAAGAGGAAAATGTGACAATTGCAGGAGTGCCCAAATATATAAAAAATGTTTTCTAGGAAGCTCAATCAAATAACACTTCTGGAATATTCACAGAACAAAAGTCAGAAAGTTAATAACAACACTATTTCTGAACTACATATTAATCAAATAACATTCTGGGTTGTTCACAGAAAAAAAAGCACATGGAACATAAACTTTCTATTGTCCCATGCAGTCTTAACAGGTCCAAATGTATCTTAGTTGTACGAGCACTGCACTACCAGTGATGTATGTAAGACTTGCGAAAAGGCAGTATATTTTATGTCAATATATCACTATTTTTAGTCACAGTACCAGAGATGAATGTTAATTTTGTTGTGCGTTTCACATGTTACAAAGACAATAAATTTGTGATTATTGTAAGTGGCATTATCTCAGGAGGTAGAGCGCTCGTCTTGGGATAAAGAGATCGCAGGTTCGGATCCCGCCTTTTTCTTTTGGCACTAGGGGGAAGTTTCATGAAAGTGAAATAAAGAAATCAAGGGAAACTAAAAAAGTGCAGCTTGATCTAATCTGGCCAGCACATTTTTGTTAATGGGTTGCACTTTAGCCGATCCAGGATGAGGATAAGGAGGGGTGGTTATGTCAAGCGAGCTGTCAATATTTGGGATAAATGCACGTTCATAGCATCTTCAGATAGACACCCAGGATCGAGCTCAGAATAACAGGAAAAGTGTCGTACATCCTCTTTCACAGCCGCTGAACAACTGCTCTTTGGTGGGTTTTATGAAGTTGTTCAAGAAATTATGAGGGAAAAAAAGGTTTGAAAAAGTCCATGGGAATGCTAAAATAAAACATTCATCCAGAATTGGTGACAAATGAGCAATGTTCACAAAAATAATATACCCTTATATATATATATATATATATATGTATATATATATATATATATATATATATGTAAATTCTTCAGTTCAGAAGCAACGTATTGAAAGAGAAAAAGATCATAATGAATAGAATCAGTTGACCTGCAATGAAAATAGTTCTGTTTATCACATGCTACGAACACAAAAAAGCAAAGAAAAAGTAAAAAAGTACCTGGAGATAGCAGACAGATAGCCATCAACAGGACATGTTCCTCCTCATGCAGGTTGAGCTTCTTCAGGCCAACCTGGAATTTGACTAGGGGCTCAAGCAACTCTAGAGTGTGACCCGCTACACAGCAAGACATTCAAATAGGCGTTACAACACAGATTTTGGGGATTATTAAAGGTGTGAAAATGATTTTTATTCAACCTTTGGTGACATCATTGATGCAGTACTTGAAGTCTGGTCCTCCGCAACTCCAGGACATGTCCTCCAGGTTGAAGGACTGATTGGAGCGCAGCATGATGATCTCAATGGCGCTCGACTTGAGAAGAGCAATCTGGTCTTCTGCTGTCAGTTCTCTGAAACAAAGCCAATATGCTTTGTTAGAACTAAAAATGGCTTTGGATGGGAATCTCCATCTGGAAAATCAGTGAATGATTGTAATGAAGGTATTGGCATTTTGAAACATTTTTACGTAACCGATTAATGTCCTATTACAAGACACGACAATTATTTGTGAACGTGCCTGATCTAAACTTTTACAGAGCAAGCAAACAGTGCAATCAGTTTATATTAGATGTGTCTAGCCTCATTTTTTCCACTTCCACCATAAAACCAATATCGCATCCAATTCTGTTTTTTCCCAATCAGAATTAACTTTGAAAGACCCAGCTTTGTAAAATTGTAATATATTTATTTAAGTGTAAGAGGTGCTTTTTTTATTGTTGACTTTCTCCACATTGACATAGTCATTGGGTGCTATCATTCAGACTCACAATGATTCTGGTTGGAGCATTTATATAAGAGCCCAGCCCACAGGTGTAGAACTTTGTCTGAGAAACAACACTTTTGGTTTTAATTTTTGTGTCGTTTAGTGTATCATGCAACCAGTCATGCAATGGGTTTTGATGATGAATACAGACGCTTCCCCACTTACGACCATTCAACTTACGAAAAACGGTAGATACGAACATTTTTTTTCCGGATGTCGAAAAATATCTGGACCTTCCTGTGAGTTAGATTTTGGATTGTGTGACCCTTATTCAGAGTACAGGACAGTACTGTAGTGCTTCTTTTCGCCACTATCGGTGCGTGGCGCTGTGAGAGGTCCCCCAGCATCCACCCGAAGAAGAAATCCGCTCCCTCTTTCTAATTTGTGTGTAAACATCCTATTCTGTATATGTAACAGCGCGCTAAGAACTTTGGCATTTTTATTTTTTAATATCTTGTGCATCCATTCAATACGGTTGGTGTAAAGTGTAAAGCAGAGGCGAGACGTTTCTTTTGAGATGAAAGTGGAATAAGAAAGCTTGATGTGGTTGAGAAAATTATTGGATCAATTTTTCCGGACACTTTTTTTACCACGGAGGGAGTCGCCTAACTCTTGAAGCTCATCTTCCAAAAGTAACTTTAACTTAACTTGATTTATTTTTTAGAGCATATCAGTTTAGTACAAAACAATACAGGTTACTTATACAAGCCGTAAACATACTTATATAAACCTTAAACATACAATCCATACAAAATATAGCACTGAAGCAACTTATGAACTAATTTAACTTAAGAATGATCGTCCGGAACCGTTCGTAAGTATGGCAGTGTCTGTATAGGACTGTATTCCAGTTTGAGCAAAAGATGGCAGTGCACGGAAGATGTATTGGCTCTATAAATTATGTCTAGCATGTTTGTAACCAAAAGTGGGGGAAAAAAAAGGAAAAACCCGACAGGAAATTCTTTTACACCATTGACCCAGTCTTGTAATATTACAATGTTCCAATAAAAGTCTAAGAAAAATATATTTTGTTACCTCAAACATGTCATTTTTTATCTCTGAAGGCCTACTAGAACTCCATTTTAGTGGTTAAAAAATCATCGGAGTCTGACAGGGTTAAGCATAATATACAGTAGCTGGCATTTTACTCTCGAGTTGATTCAGGTTAACATTATCAACCTTATTTGTCCTCCTGGTTCTTTTAATTTATGTAATTTTCCATGGCTTTTAGGGAAAATGCAAAAAATGCTTTTTTTTCGGAAGCACAGCTGTTTTGATCATGTCGTTCACAAACCATAATCATGCTGCTAGATAGGATAGCAGCAGCGGAAACTGGAATGGACTGCTTATAAGAGCATTGCTTGCTTATTTTGTAGATTAAATTTGACCAAAAAATCTTTCATATTTGAGCTAATATTACACCAATATCTATTTTAGATTGCAGCTACTTTATATTATATTCATAATAATCTACACCCACAAGAGTATACTTAAAATTATACTTCATGTTTGACATGAGTTATATGCGCAGAACAATCCACTTGAATCAAAATGTTTTTGACTGCACTCACCTTTGAAACAGCCACAGATGAACGATTTTCATATGATCATACCCAGATAAGGGGGTGGGCCGTGATGGTCCTTACTTAGTGTATGTACTAGCATTTGAGCCTAATTTAGAACTATAGAATACCATACTAAAATCAGGGGTTCAGATTATATGCACATATTTGGTAGTGTGTAGAGGTAGGATCTTGATAAAATTATGTTTGTAATACACCATGCCTTGAGAAAAAGGAAAACTTATGTCCCATACAGCTAACTTTAAGCGAAACGTCATCGATTTCGCTGAAGAATCAAGCAGCGAGAATGTTGGGTGTAGATGAAAATGTGGAATCATCATGAAATTATACATCACTGGAAATTGCACCAAAGGACAAAAATGCAAACAGTTGATAAAACATGGACAGTACCCAGAAAATAAGATTTTGGAGTGGTTTAAAGCCTGGTGACAAATTGGAAATAGAGTGTCTTTGCTAAGTGTTTGTTTGCGAGCTCTCAAGGTTGGATAAACCAATAAATTTGAAAAGTTCACTGCTTCCACAGGTTTGTTTATACAGTTTCTTTTATTTATTTATTTATTTATATATTTTTCCCTGTGGTGAGGGGCCCTCTCCTCGTGAGAAGTAAGAGAATTCTCCCACCGTGGTCCGCTGCGCGTCGTAAAGGACGACTAAAGTGGGGGGAGCTAGGGGACTGGGGATCCTCTCCTCTCTATCTCTACTTTCTAAGAGACAGCAAAGCAAAGAAGGGGGCCGGGAGACCGAAAGGCCTCGCAAACCCTCGTTATAGGGTCCCTAAATGTGAGAGGATGTGGAAGTAAAGCGACTGAGTGGAAGAAAGAGGAGATCGGAAGGATGATGACTAAAAGGAAGGTTGATGTGTTAGCCTTGAGTGAAACAAAGATGAAAGGAAAGGGTGACTTACAGCTTGGAGGTATGCATGGTAGACGGTCTGGAGTTACGGGTGGACATGCTAGAGAAGTAGTGGCTGTGCTTGATTGAGAGTGAGAAAGCAAATGAAAAACTGGTGGAGTGGAAAGAGATATCTTCCAGATTGATGTGGGTGATGTTGAAGTGGGGTGTAGAAGTATGGATGTTTATAAGTGCATATGGACCTGGTTCAGAAAGAAGCACTGAGGAGAGAGGAGTTCTGGAAGGACTTGTCCGAATGTGTGGCAAGTGCGAAAGAAGGGTGGAAAGTGGTTATACTCGGTGACCTTAATGCTAGAGTGGGTGATGAAATGGTTGAAAATAAGATTGGTAGATATGGAGTACCAGGAAGAAATGAGAGTTGGGGGAAATTGCTTGAGTTATGTGTGGAAAATGAGTTGGTGATTGGAAATACATTGTTTAAAAAGAGGGGCGTGAATAAGTATACCTTTGTCAGAGTGGATAGTGGCAAGATGCTGGACAGAGCACTGATGGATAACGTAGTGGTTAGGAAAGGGATGTTAAGTAAGTTGTTGGATGTGCATGTTTACAAAGGTGAAATGAGTGGTATGTCTGATGAGAGAATAGATGGAGCGTGGAGGGATAGTTATAAGAAGAGTGTGAGGGAAGAGGATAAAATGTCAGAGTTGAATAAGGCAGAAAAGGAAAGAGTTCAAAGAGAGGATAAGGGAAGAGTATGAGCGGATTAGTAGAAGAGAAATGGAGAGTGTGGAAATTGAATGGAAGTGGTTTAAAGTGGCAGTGTTGAGGAGTGCAAAAGAAGTGTGTGGAATGAGAAAAGTTGATCGAGGTATTAGGAAAGGAAGTGAATGGTGGAATGATAACGTATCAGAGGCTGTGACAGAAAAGAGACGTGCCTTTGAGGAGTGGCTTCAAGGTAAGAGTGGCGATGCGTATGAAAGATATAAAGTGAAGAAAAACAAACAGAGTTGCCGGATACAACCGAATGTTTGATCTTGCATTACACATAGTCCAGTGTTTTTCCGAATTGCTCAGTCCACAATTGAATAGATTTGGTAGTACAGTCCATAAACATGCACGGTTAAAGTCGCCGTCGACGATAAAGCTCCGTTGGGGTGTGCAAGCTGCTGTTTATTGATAGCAGCGGGCAGGAGATTTAGCGCTATGCTAACTTTAGCATCCGGTGAAACGGTTAGCGGTGAAAAGTAAACAGCAAACACAAAGACCACAGTAAACTCTCCCGGTACATAGAAGGGTCTGCACGATACTGCTAGAAACTCCATATCGAGTGAGCAGTGTGTGTCAATGGTTTGGCTATTATTGTAGCGCGTAGTCTCCAACCCCTGTTTTTACCGGAGTCTTCGTCTCGTTCGAGCCGGTGATGTAATGCGGCGTCGGGAAAGCCAAGACTCCGTGATGACAAAAAAGATCCTCCAATTCCGGACGTTGTTGGTGGCGATCTGCAGCTCAAATTCACTCATTGTGGACGATGGATCTGGCGTTGGTTGAACATGCTTGGGAGCGCTGGTCTGTGTGGTCGCCTTCTTAGCTAAGCCTTTGTTCCGTCGTTGTCGGCAGGCGGGCAAATCTTCTAGGGAGATCCGGTGGTCTCTGTATATCCCTCGGGATGTAGTGGATATTATTGTAAATGCGAAGGGAGTCGAAGGGAAAATATGAGGGATCAGGGGACACTGAAAAGCAAAAGACGAACTGGAGCCCGAGCTGCAGCGTCTGCACAACGCTGCCGCCATCTTGACATGTAGGGAGTGAGACAAGTGAGTGGTTCCCTGTGTTGACTAGTGTGAGACGGGTGTGTGATGTCACCATGGCTGTTTAATGTGTACATGGATGGTGTGGTGAGAGAGGTGAATGCAAGAGTATTTGGCAGAGGTGTAGAGATGATGGACAACAGTGGAACAGTGTGGCAGGTAAGTCAGTTGTTGTTTGCAGATGACACAGCGCTTGTGGCTGATTCTGAGGAAACATTGAGAAAGTTGGTAACGGAGTTTGGAAGAGAACGTGATGGGCGTAAGTTATGTGCGAGATTTGGGAAGAGTAAGGTGAAGTGATCATGTGATGGAGTGGGCATGGCGTAAAAATAAGGCTGCATGGACAGGTGCTGGAAGAAGCTTAGGTACTTGGGTTGTGATGTGGCTGCAGTCGGTGGAATGGAGTGCGAGGTATTGCACAGAGTGAATCAAGGAAGCGAGGTTTTGGGTGCTCTGAGGAGAGTGATGAGCAACAAGAGTATGAGTATGGATGTGAAGAGGGGACTGTATGAGAGTCTGATTGTGACGACTGTATTGTATGGTGTAGAGACTTGGAGCCTGAACGCAGATTTGAGAAGGAAATTGAATGTTTTTGAGATGAAGTGTTTGAGGAGTATGTTAGGAGTGGCAAGATTGGAACGATTGAGAAATGAAATTGTGAGAGACAGAAATGGAGTAGTCGTGGAACTGAGCAAGCGTGTTGATAAGAGAGTACTCGGTTGGTTTGGACACATGGAGAGGATGGATGAGGAGCAAATGTTGAAGAGGATCTACGGATCAGAAGTCAATGGAAGGAGACCAAGAGTAAGGCCGCGATTGACGTGGATGGATGGTGTTATGAGTCTACTGCAGGAAAGAGGTCTAAATAAAATGGAAGCTAGAGCTCTTGTTGATGATACGAAGAAGTGGAGAGGTGTTGTTCTTAAGGATGGGCTTTGCACCCGTATGATGCGGCAGGGGTAAACCAGTGAAAGCTGTCGGGCCCTGCTGTTGAACAAAAGAGTGTTGTGTCACCCTGACCCGAGTGATATGGCCACTTTCTGGTGTCCCATTTCATCCGGAGGGACAAAAGCATGACCAACTTAGGTGCCTAACTTGTTTGGGTGTTTGGGGAATTGGGTTGGCCATGTCCAAAAATGTTTGTGTGTGTTTTTTGCTATTTTTGTTTCACTTTTATTTTCTTTGTTATTGTATGTGTTTGTCTTGCTGCCAGTCACCCCTCTTGAGGGATATGACCAAGGTAGATAGATAGAATTTATTTACTTTAGTGTGCGGTCTTTTTAAAGCAATTTTACGCTGTTGGCTTTAATTGCCTAGTTTTGGAGCTGTCATCCAAAGCCGAGGAAAATGGCCAACCCCAGAAAAAGGCAAACAGATGGATGTTGTGCATGATTTGTATTTCACAACGTTAAAAACACAACTTTACTTACACAGGGGCACACCAAAAGTTATTGTCCACGCATTTGTGTTATACATACTGTATATGCTAAATGCATTGTTTAAAATATTGGCTGGCAAAGAAGCTAAAAGTTCTAATACTATCGTGCTGATGTGCTGCAACGAAGGCTGCAGCAGGAAGAAATGGAAGGATGAAGTTGACTCAAGAGGATGACTTCATTCCATATGCACCCTACATCATCGGAGCGCTCACAGTGGGTCATTCTGTTCATTAACTGCACAGCGTACGAGTCTTTCAAGCTCAGTCAGATTCATTAGGCAGCAATATCAGGCCCGCTCCTAATACGTAACCAATGAATAAGTATGCTGGCCTTCATAACCCGCATGCACTTGAGGAAAATGATGTAATTTCCAACAAGGCATGGTTTATGGTCCCAAAAGAGAGCCCCTCCATAGTGGACCCTATTTATTTAGCATTCTTTTAAATGTTAGAACGGCAAACATGGAGCGCAGGAAAAGAATTCCGGTTACATAACATGTACCTGAAACCCGGGATCATCTTGGCAAACCCAATGACCTTCTGGATGCTGTAGGAGACCAGGTCTGCCAGATGGGGCAGCATAGAGAGCTTGGTGTCCTCTTCGCTCGAGTCTGGACTACTTGCGCCATCCTGGTACATCATAAGCAGGTTGCTGAAGTTCATCTTGGTGTCCAGCGACTCTGCTCCAGATGAGAGAAGATTGAGAGGCCAGGCAGAGAAAGGGGGAAATTAAAAGAAGCTGCTTGAAGCTAAATCAGAGCCTGAATGGGGTGGTCTCTATGGTGAAAATAGCTAAAATGTGACAACAGACAGGACAGAAATAAAAGTTCTAACCGGATAACTAATGATTATTCTTCTCAAATTGACATTTTTTTCTGTATTTGTATATATATATATATTTATATATATATATATATATATATATAACTGTCTCTGGTATAACTGTCTCCAAAAAGCAGTGTAGGAGAGACTAGAACTTGGCTTGGTAATCAGTCAATCGATACTTAATTACAGATTTATTGCAGTAATGACACACTGAAGGACAAGTACACTACACTTTTAGGGCACATGTACAGAGATTGAGGAGTAAAAAACAACAGGTTTTGACACGAATTGGACACTATTTTGCGGACTTCACCCGGAGCTATAAATCCTAATCAGAGGGCGTTCGAGCATAAACGCATGAGTGACGAAATAATTATACTATACTCACTAAAATTATGAAGCCCATACATACTAAGCCCTTCTCAACAGCAGCATGATTGGTAATGGGCCAGCTTTCCAATATCTCGTGCATATTTGGGGGGATGGAGAGGAGACGAAACTAAATTGGATCATTAGTGCTTGAATTAATTCTAACAAGCAGTGCCAGTTCATTGAATATTATACCAAAGCTCCAAGTACCAATTATCAGGTGACATTTTTTTCTTCTGAGCCAATACCCGATGTTCCATGTATAATGTTCATAATTTTGTGCATTCCTGATAATATATCCATCCATCTGCACCGCTTATCTTCAGTAGAGTCGCGAGGGCACTGGAGCCCATCTCAGCTGTCTTCGGGCAGTGGGCAGGGGACACCCTGAACTGGTTGCCAGCCAGTCGCAGGGCACACAGGAACAGACAACTCGCTCGCTCATTGACACCTAGGGACAATTTGGACGGGCCAATTAACCTGAAACGCACGTTTTTGGAATGTAGGAGGAAACTGGAGTAAACCCACTCAAGCACGGGGAGAACATGCAAACTCCACACAGGAGGTTTGATCTCATGACCTCAGAACTGTGCCGCGCACACGCTAACCACTGCGCCGATGTGCTGGCCCCTAATAATATATTGTATCAATATTCTAGAAAGGGCTCAACTAAATTTAAGTGTCATGATATTTGACACGCACAGAAGAAAAGTTTTTATTACACTTTTTTAATGATTTTTTTTCTAAGTTGCTGTGTTTCTATTATAAGCTAACTTGCAAAATGCCTTTTTCTTTAAAAAATTTTTTTTTAAAGTGAATAAACTGTTTTTTGCCAGTTTTAAACATGTATTGACTTAAAAAACAAATATGTCTCTTACTCCTGTTTTTATTTCACACACATTTTGATTGTTTTAGGTCCTATTTAGTTTCTCATTTTTGGCACAAATCTAAAAGTAATGGATATGAACCATAACAAAATATAAAATGAGCCAGAATGAACCACAGCAGGGTTCGCCCAATGCCATAAAAATGAAAATTCCACATCATGTATTCAATTATTAAGGACAGGCTTCTAAACCTGCTAAAAAAATAGGCACCACTAGGCTGTACATGCCCAAGACACACGACAGGGAATGGTGCCCCTACAGCCCTAGAGGTTAAGGGAAACTTTACTATTTGTGGTGCTAATATACAAATTATCACATTGAAAATACAAAACTCTATACAATGAGAAATATTTCATGGTGGTGGGTATGCGTCTGATCAGTACAGTGTTGACTTCAAAGGAAGGTCTAACCAGGCGAGTGATTGAAGGAGGATAAAGTTTCCATTACACTTGATTACTTATTTTTCTGTGTTTCTGTTCCTAGTTAACTTTTTGCCTTTAACACAAATCTAGAGGTAATGGACACGAACCTTAACAAAATATGAAATGTGCCAATTGAACCACAGTGCGTTTTGCCTAATGCCATCAAGATGCTAATGCTACACCATGCAGCTAGTAAGGACAGTTAAGTATCTGCATTTGATTGTGTGTTATCATACAAATTTTCATGTTAAAATTATACAATCCAATCAATACAATCGTGAATATTTTACGGTCGGGCAGTTTGAATGTGATCCGTACACCATTGACGTTAAACGAAGGTCTTACCAGGCGAGTGATTGAAGGAGTCAGACGAAGCATCAGACAGGGAGTGAAGAGAGGCTGCTCTGCTGGCACTGCGTGTTACTGGACCTTCACGGACTGGAGGCTACGCACGCAAACACACAAGCACGCCTTTCAATATGTGTAGTAAAAACTTTCTCAACAAAAGATGTTTTGTTAACCATGCCATTAGCACTTTTAAAGTAAGCCTTCAGTGGACATACATTTATGGCTACTCATAATCACTATTTACGCATCCCCATATTGCAAAAAGGAGAGTAATTCTGTTCATTGCAAAAGAACAAAATAGCAACCATTTCCATTAGGAGTCTTGGCAACGGCACCAGTGAATGTCACTGAAAGATATTTTTTGAAAATGTTAGGCTAATGTAACCTTGGGTTGTACAGGGCTGTGCATAAGCTTTTGTATTCACTTTGTGAAGATGACTCACGCTCACCTTGAAGGCTCGCTCTCCACTGGCCACAACATTCTTTGACCTCATTTGCAATTTAGCAAACTGGCTAGTTAAGAAAGTATCTACCAATAATGTAATGGTTTCATTTTTCAATTTGACATCTCAAATTCATTTGAGGTAACACACACATTTCGCTGGGAATTTTACGAGCTCATGAACAAGTCAAAGAGCAACAGTTATGTAGCGACGAGCTTACCCTAAAACGGGAGAAGTCGGAATAGGAGGCATCGTAAGTCTTGTGGTGTGCCTCGACCAAAGAGGAGATGATCTGCGTCTGCTCTTTGTTGAGTCGAGGCCTCGAAGCTTCCTTGGCCGCCTCCTCCTCCTTTCGTTTCAAGATCATATCCTTTTTTCTCTGGACCTCTTCATCAGTGAGTATGACTGCAAGAAAAGAACAATTATCTGAAGCGGTAAACGACAACTCCAGGTAGAAGAAGTAGAAAGAAGGAAGTCGAGCCGCAATTATTTGTAAAGTCCTTAATCAGAAAATACTTTCAATGGGCTGCACAGACCACTATCAGAACATCCCATGTTTTACATGGGGCGGCAGTGGCTCAGAAGGTAGAGCGCTCGTCTTGGGATCAAGAGATCGCAGTTCCAAACGAATTGGGAGTGGGTTTTGGTTATGTTTCTGTTTACGGATGGTGTACCAGAAACCGTACTTTTGAGGAAGGTTGATGATTAAGTCTGAAGATAAAGTCATTGACTGTTTTCTGTAATTAGAGGGAGGGGATTGAACTAGGGCTGCAACTAACGATTAGTGTACTTATCATACTCTGACGATTATTTATCGGTGAATCTGATAAAAAAAAAAATAACACATGACTAATTTCCTCTTTTATCCGATATTGAAATTTTGTGGACAAATAAGAAAATAGTGCACAAAACAGAATATTGTTCAATAACAATAAAAAACTGTCAAATAACAGACAAAATACATAAAAATGAATGTTATACACCTGCAAATATATCCTCCTTTTAATAAAGTGCAAAAAAAGGCATCTTTGTTTTTTGAGGGACATGAGACAACAAGAAATCATTGCAAATCTGAAAACCCAGTGATACGTATCAACATCACCATTCCAAGTGTTTGTCAAATAACAAAAAATGCATACAAATCAATGGTATACACCTGCAAATGTGTAAGATAGTATTTTAAAATGCGCCAAAATGGGTATTATTGTTGTTTAAAGGGACACAAGCTTTTGGAACAAGAAATAAATGCATTAGAGAAAACCCAGTAACATGATTTTCAACATTAACAAGCAAAAAGTAACCACTATCACCTTTGCTCACTAACTCACTCACTCACTCTTCCTTCTTTGAGAACTTTGTATTGCAATGCAAAAATGTGAGCATGTCAATGAGGATCATGTTGAAGATGTTCTCAGTGATGACAGCTGCTTGCTGTGGCGTGCATGATCTCTCTTTATCATCAAGAAGCTTGTCATTGTTTGCCGTTTTCTTTTGAGATAAGAACGTATAGTATGAGCATTACTGATGACACAATTTACAAGGACACAATAATCACCCAAGCTTTTCCAGAAAAGTAAAACTCTATGCTTAATCTTAAACGTATTCACACCATTGTTGAAAGTTGACTTCTTTTTTTTTTTTTTTATAAAACACAAATACTGCTCAAATCAACACCCTTTGGGCACATGTTCGGTAATATTGTAATGTTCAGCTGAAATCTATTTGTGTGTTTGGTGCAAATAATTTGTTGTTACCTTTTGTTATTTATTGGTTGAGAGGCTACAGTTTATTTGTGCTGTGTCCAAATAAACTTTATTCTTTCATTGAACTGAATTATAGAGTATCTCGCTCACACACACACGCCGTCACTAAAGCAAACGCAAGCACATCAAACGACCAGAGACTAACGTTACGTTTCTTCACCTGATCACTTGGACTTTGCCAGAAAATTACACCTTGATGCTTAATCTTACCACCGTTGTGTGTTTTTAACAAAGCACAATTAAACACTGCATAAGATTATTCAACTGAAATCAAATGTATCTCACACACATGGACAGTCATTAATCAGCTAAAATGTAAAGGCTAACATCAGCAAGCTACCAGAGACGAATGTTACTTGTTTTTAGGAGTGGACATGTAACAAACGAATGAAAATAAATAATGTAGTGACTAATCCTTCCTTCTACTGCGATCCTTTCATTCTTGTTGGTGACTCCATGTTTTGGTTTTGATTGCTGCCTCACCATCATGGTGCTACCGTGCCATATCACTTTTGCAAAGCTTGCAAGTGCCGCACTTGTTTGTTTTGTAGTTTTGAAATGCTCCCACTATTTTGCAGACTTCGCTCAAACTGTTTTCTCCGTGTCTGTCATGTTTTATGAGTTGAATTGAGCGTATCCTTTGAAAATAGCGCCTTAGTTGGCACTCCACCTAGCTTTTATGCTTTACGACTCGCGTTGAGTGTGACGTCACCATTCCAAGTGCCAAGTGACGCATAAATCACGCGACACAATTAATTCAACACATTTTTTGCCAACGCTCTAAATCATCGATTTTAACCGATGTCATCGATTAGTTGTTGCAGCCCCAGATTGAACCTTGGCTGGGAAACAAGTTCGTTATGAATATCATTACGATCTAACTTGCTAATTGCAAAGTCTACACTGACCTGACATAAAAATACATTGTAAAATTGGGCACAATCAAAAAGAGAAAGCCTCTGACCAGTTTTCATAAAAACAATGTTAGACAAAACACATTGCTGCACTTGCTCAATAGCTCTCATTTTAAGAATATGTGCACCAAACAATTTCAACTCTAGCCCCAAAAAGGACAGGGGAAAACAATAGCAAAAGAACTCTTTGTCCTTGTTATTTTTCTACTTTTTCTGAAAGTAGATCTCAAATAGTGGGACGGGCGCCCCTGGGAGACATGAGGATCCGTAAAGGTGTGTGCAGGCGCGTTTCACTCCGGGGAGCTTTTTTGTGTAATTAATGGGGAAACTTTTTTTTTAAACCTTCTAAAGAATCAATAACACCTCCACTACACTAGGGAGCAGTGGGGCTCTCTTTGGCAGTGTTTAGTTTACATTAAAGCTCCATGGCGTCCATACAGCACATAATGTAAGCTTTCAGTATGACGTTTAAATATGAGGTGGAGTAGACCCTTAAGTGACCCGATGAAAAAATAATAAACCGGGATGTTGAGACTGACTTCCTGGGGGCTGCGAGAGGATTTTTTCTTCTGAGGACAGGCGTGACAGAAAAGAATTAAGCACTGCACAAAGCTAGTCATCATTTGACGATACATGATCAATTTTTTTGTAATCTCAAGAGCAAAAAAAAACTTTTTTTTTTCCTGTAACATGGCTACTTAATTTATTCAGATTATATCACACATGTCCTAGTTTGTAACCACTTGCACGATCAATTTTAAAATAAAAGAAAATTGTACCTTTTTCGTCATTATTTTCTTGGTGCTTCACTAAATGAATGGTCAGTCTAAAAGAATAATGGAAACTTACTTAAAATGTCCAATATTTTACTATCCTGATGACGGATAAAAAAAAAAATACTTTGGCAAACAGTTTCAACTAACTCAAACATGTACAAAGCCAAATTAACAATGTGCACATAAACATTGCATGGTTTCAAGTCTTAACGTGATGTTTGTATCAAGATATAGCAATTCCAAGCAAAGTGGACGCGTCAGTGTTGGACAGGCATGCACTGTGTCAGAATGCAGGTGTTCTCTTGAATTCTGTCACTTGAAACGGGTACTGAAGGCACCACAAATGTTTGTAGAAACTACTGTGAATGAACAAGTAATTCAATATTACTTGTAGAGTGAGAGAGACTCCATTGCCTGGCAAGACGCCTCATCAAATCCTGCTGCCTTCCCACATCAACCCCCCCTCCTTTTTTTAAACAGGACTTTAAACTGCTAGACTCTTGAAGTAACAACAGCCCCTGATGACAGGGCTCCAAGATAAACACAAAACACACACAGACAAAATAATGACAATGATTAATTTAATTAAAACCACGGGATTTCGCCATTCAAATATATGGAATAAAGTTTCAAATCACCAAAATGTTTTGATGTAATTAAAAGTTTGATATCTATTAGTGTACCATGATTTTCTACCAGCATCCGTATGATTTCTGATTACATAATGCCTCCTGTGTGTAAAACAACTACAGTGGAACCTCGGTTTTCGAACGCCTCTCAGTTCGAACAAATCGGTTCTCGACCAAAAATTGAGAAATTCTTGCTTCGCTTTTCATTCAAAACATCGGAGTTCGAACGCCGGTACGCTAGGGGCGATGCTGAGCGGCGTACGAGTGTAGATTGCCCCCACCCCTCGAGAAGAACTGTTGTCACGGCAACGCACACTCCTTCTCTGCTTTCGTTTTTCAAAACCGGTGAAGGGAGTGTTTTAACTCCTAATCATGCCTCGGAAGAAGGTTGGTGCAAGCAGCAAAGTTGCTACAGGTGAAAAAAAGGAGTAGTGCCTACAAATATTGCATTTAAGAAAGAAATAATAGCAAAATATGAAGAAGGTGTGCGAGTTTCCCTTCTTTCAGGAATACAGCATGGCTTCTGCAGACAACCGCCAAGGTAAGAAATCCTACTCATAGTTATTTTCTTTATCCTTTAACTGCTCACCACTTGTTGTGGAGACCCGGGTGCTAAATGACGTGTAAACGACCTGATTTTTTTATTTTTACTCGTTCATGTTAGCGTAATCTATCGTACAGAAGATTACGCTAACGCGAACGTACGATTAGCCTGGGTTAGCTTCATGTTTACTTTCGTGGTAAACATTTAGGGTGTTGGAACGGATTAAAACAATTTTATATTACTTTTAATGTGAAAAAAGGACTTCGGTGATCGTACAAATCGGTTTTCGTACAAAGAAATGGAACGGATTATGGTCGAGAACCGAGGTTCCACTGTATATGTTATTTGGAGTAATAAAAACGTAATGGGCTTGTGCTACAGTAAGAATAAGTCCAGAGTCGGAGGGACATTCTTGGAGAAAGTGCACCGAGTTACAACATCGTCCTCACCCCTGATAGGGTCACATTTCAAGAGTCAGATTAAAATAAGCTTGGTTTGGCTACTTCTTCCAGGAACAATTGCTGAAGACAGACCTTGCCCAAACTCAGAAATCCGTGAATCCAGAACAAAGTACCAAGTGTTTAATGGTTTTTCACCTGGCCAAGTAATGCCGGATTCAGCTAAATTACGCACCTGCAGTCAACCCGCTGTGAGGAAAGCGAAAATGCACACGTCCGTAACATCAAGTGCCACAGGATGCTGGGTCAAGCCAGCAACTCTCAGAAAAGCTTTTCAGAATCTGACTTTCCGAGTCTCTATCAGCGACAGCCGAAGAAAATACTGCTTCCTAGGTACCGTAAAATACGGACTATAGAGCGCACCTGATTATTAGCCGCACGCACCACATTTTGCGGACATAATCAGTTTTGTCCTTACACAAGCCGCACCTGTATATAAGCCGCATGCGCCAACATTTAAACATTTAACACAGTCACAAGTTTAACCCAAACCTGACTTGGTGCCGCGATTGTAACTGCAGATATGGTAAGCAATCCATCCACCACAATCGGCAACATAAACGGAAAATGATATCGGTACTTAGAATATAATGTAAACCTTTAAAGTCCAGGTCCCGTTGAAAGTTATCCAATGAAAAAAATGTATATTTCCAAAGTTAAGGGTGGGAAAAATATATATCCACTATTGTCCGCTGCAACAACAAAGAGATTTAACTCAGCTTTACCCAACTTCCTGTCAGCCCGCGTTTGCTCCCTTCTTTTTGATTCGCTTGTAGAAAACATATCACAATAAGTCTCTAAAATAACTGCATTACAAAAATATACAGTTGCAAATACATATTATACATGGTTACACATTTTTACAAAGAAAGACGGTACACCGAGAGAGTTTTCAAAGCTTTAATAATAATAATATAACTTACATCTCAAACCGTGCCTGTGAAAGGTACCATCACGCTACTCCTAACACGCTCGCAACACATAAAGCGCAGCTGTTAAAAAAAAGCCGTACCGCAATTGCGAAATTCACGTTAAACCGTCTTCAGCTTTCTCCTTATAACTGTCGCCATCGACGGCGTTTGCCTCATAATCGGAACGAACCTTTGTCATACGGACAATTCGAACGTAAACTAAAAGGATGCAGATGCAGTCTACCTCGGCGCTCAATTCCACCGGTCTAAATCTTACCTTTTGTACTCGAGTGCCGTTGGTGGCCGCTAGAAAAATTACATAAATTGGCCGCTTCACTGAATAAGCCGCAGGGCTGAACATTTGGGAAAAAAGTAGCGGCTTATAGTCCGGAATTTACGGTAGTCTTGAAAAATGAAGAACGGATTGCCTCCCCCCAAAAACCAAGAGAAGGGATGAACTTTGTTGCAGCTTGGGAACTAAAGCCATACAAACAAACATTTCCACTTTTTTGATACCGGGAGTGTGGAGTGACTTTTTACAGTAAAATTATCAGTTGCCATCCTACCTCCCTCCAAAAATGGTACCGTGTGTAAAACAGAATCTTGACATTTGGTGGATTTCAGGCTGAGGAGAATTGTTGGAACAAGATTTCATGATGTGGGTTTCCTTCTCCTTTTTCCAATCAACCAAATATCTATGGGAATATATTTTTTTCCACATTGAAGTGTTGTTTTATTGTCATTTATTTGAATAAACATGGTTTATTATATTACATATATCAATGGGTGTGTAATGAATGAATCAGTATTTCCACCGTCGAATAATAAAGTGTAGTGTCCTTCAGACCCAAATATTTCTCATTATGTATTGTCGTCTGTTACACACTAAAAGAAAAAACAACATGATGCCCCATTTGGAACGGATGCAATTACATTTTGCAACCTCAAGACAAAGGAAAATATACTTAATGACAAAAAGACTACAATACACAGTAGCAGTTAGATATTTTATAGATTATTTAAGTTTCCAATACATATCCAATTTAGTACTCACAAATTAGAAAGTGCCTTTTTGATCATTTTATACTTTTGTCATATCTATAGTTTTGTAGCAATTCTGAACTAGCTTCTCAAAAAAAGATTTAGGTTTGTGTTTGCAAAGAAACTAAAAAAATAGCCTCGTTAAAAAATATATAATCTTTTCCCTCCATTTTTGTGTATATGGCTCGTATATGAAAAGTTTTTAACGCGTCCACTTCAGGGAATAACACACTGACCTCTACTTCTGTCCATATTATCCTTTTGACTTTCTGCCACAGTGACCGGATTATCCATGAAGCGCTCAACTGAGTCGACAGACTGCATAAATGCCAGACAGACGACTACTGCCAAAAAGAAGGAACAGAGCCCTAAGGGCACAACTTAAACACATATAGGATAACCTAACTGTCTGTGTTTTTATTGTAGTATTTTTTAAATCTTTCACTCTGCTCGTGTTTTATTACTGTAAAATTCGGACTATAAGCTGAGACTTTTTTCCCATGCTTCCAAGCCTGCGGCTTATGCAACGATGCTGCCAATTTATGCATTTTTCTAGAGGAGTAAAGCTAAGAGTTACATATGGAATATATGTTTTGAGGAAGACACAAGTTTAATGTAATTTAGCACTTTGTGCATTGATTAAACTAACATTAACAGACCCTTAACATGGAAATGTGACAATTGAAAGGGGCGGACTAAATACCATATTAGGAATAATTTTACGAGTCTGTTTATTTGTAAACAAAAAAATGAGGCAAAATGAAAAAAAGTAACTTCCAACGAAGCAGAAATATTTAGGACGGATTCATTTTTAACTGTCAGCATCATCATATGTTTTGGGGTAAATATTTTACACGGTTTGATTCAATGGATCGTCCTTGATGTAACAAAGACATGTCGCGGACATTCAATGATTTTGAATACAGCCAAGGGACATATTGGTGAGTTACCTCTGCTTTATAGTTTTTGGGTATCTTGACTTCTCTGAATAGTGTATTTTGTAATGTTCATCCAGTGTTCATTTACCTCTGAAAAGTGATGGGTCCCAGGGACTCGCATGCTCAAAAATCTATGGGTCCCAACAGAGACCTATGGGTCCCCAAAATTTAGTGTTATCGTGGTTGAAATTTTAAATCGGCGACAAATATATAATATAAATCTATATATTCATTCAGTTTTAATCATCACAGTTTATTGGTAATACAAATCAGTTATCACTTCAAGATGTTTCAGTTCACAACAATATTGTACATTATACAAAATATTATTGCTGAAATAATTATATTAATCTATATTTTCATTCAGTTTTAATCATCACAGTTAATTGGTAATACAAAGCAGTAATCACTTCAGATTTTTCAGTTCACAATATTGTACACTATACAAAATAATATTGCTGAAATCTTTATACATTCATGCAGTTTTAATCATCACAGTTAATTGGTAATACAAAAGCAGTTATCACTTCAAATTCTTCGGTTCATGCTTTGTGGTTTGCTGTCCCGTATAGTTGTAATGCCTTCTCAAAGTCCAATCCATTATCATCCTCCTCATAGCGTAACCAGGAGTATAATTTAGTCCATTTTGGCAGAAAAGTACTTTTCTTGCTAGTATTCTTTTGTTTATTTTCTTTTGTCGAATCGTTCGCTTCGAAACACGTGTTTTCCTTGCCTTCGCGGTCTTCTGAAGAATTTCTCCGCTGTTTTTTCGTGCTGGAATAATTGCCGTTGTTACCACTTTCTGTGTTATGTTTCGACTTATTACCGACACTGAAGAATTTACCAATTTTTTGTTGATTTGCACCTAATACCTTGTCAGGACCTTGTCCGATGGAGCGACGCAAACCACCTGCACCTAAACACCCCAAGACCAGAGAGATGGTGGTGGACTTCAGGAGAACCAGAACTCACCCGGTTCCTGTAACCATCAAGGGAGAATGTGTAGAATTTGTCCAGACCTACAAATACCTGGGTGTGCAGCTGGACAACAAACTGGACTGGACTGCCAACACAGAAGCTCTATGTAGGAAAGGGCAAAGCCGACTTTACTTCCTCAGAAGGCTGGCCTCCTTCAACATCTGCAAAAAGCTCCTGAAAATATTCTATGAGACAGTAGTGGCAAGCGCCCTCTTCTATGCGGCAGCGTGTTGGGGAGGCAGCGTCAAGAAGAAGGATGCCTCTCGTCTCAATAAACTGGCTAGGAAAGCGAGCTCTGTTGTGGGCAAAGAGCTGGACAGCCTAACAACAGTAGCTGAGAGACGAGCACTGAAAAAGCTGAGGTCAATCATGGACAATCCATCGCATCCACTACACAGCATTATCTCCAGACAGAAGAGCAGTTTCAGCGACAGACTGCTGTCACTGTCTTGTACTACGGACAGACTGAAGAGATCTTTTCTTCCTCATGCCATGAGGCTCTTTAACTCCACCCGGCAGAGTAAAGGCCCACATTAAACCACACCACCTACATTGGATATTACCGAATCTTACTGCAATATGTATTCTGTGTAGCACTATTTAGTTACTCTATATAACACGCTACAGTGGGCATTTGCACGTCACACTGGGTATTTGTATATTGTATTCTTTTGGCTCTATTATTGTACTGTTTCTCAGCTCAGGGATGCTGCTGGAAATGTGAATTTCCCTTAGGGGATGAATAAAGTATCTATCTATCTATCTATCTAATACCAACTGTTTTTTCGGAGGCATACTTCTCTATCACTCGACAACCGCCACAACAATGACGTCATCTCGAAGCAACGAGATCTCGTTTGCCGAGATCGGCGCGAGACCAAAACAACAACGGCGGATGGCGGATCTGCCTGACGAAAAGTTTGGAGTGCGGTGAATCTTTGTTGAAAAAAAAAAAGTAATCGGGTAATAATGACAATTTGGTGTCAAAAACGATGCATCCTGGGGACGCACGTTGATTTGACCCAATGCATGCCCAACAAAAATGATGAGTCTAGGACGCAGGGACACGGGCAAACGAGAACACTGGTCATCATATCTTAAATCCCAAGAGTTTAGGCTTTTCAATGATATGTAGCATGACATATTTCAGTGTCTTGTGACATCATAGAGACATATTTGTTTATTGAAAGTCCGGCAGCCCACCTATAAGAACATTACACGGTTGGGATACCGTATATTATTAAAACTCTTTCCGTGTACCATCTTTCTTTGTAAATATCTCATGTTTCAATGTGGGCACATGCGGCTTATGTGTGTAAAAAGTGTTTTTCCTGTACTGGGTGCGGCTTATAATCAGATAAGCCCTCAAGTCCAAATTTGACAGTGGTATGATTAATATTAGCATTGAAAAATATTTTGTTCTAAATTGTAATCTGATTTTGTGAGATCAATTCTGACGGCTTCCCTTCAAATTGTCAGGGTAAGTTCAGAGTACCCCTTTTTACCCCAAAAATGAACGGGAGAAATACGGTTGGTTTGTGTGGCAATTATCTTGCTAGTAGTGCTGTGGTTAGCACATCTGCCTGATACGCAAAAGGTCCCCGGTTTGAGACTGGGTGGAAACATATGTTGGCCTTGAGAGGGGTGGGCACCACCAGGCTGTACTTGCCCAAGACACACCACGGGAAATGGTGCCCCTAGGACCCAAGTAGTTAAGGGATCCAAACAACCTGTTTTACAAAATTTTGGCCTTTTTTACAAAAGGCTGTAAAAAAACTTTTTTAAGTGGCTTTTGAATGATTGCACTTCTGACTCCAAATCCACACAAGCAGCATTACATAACTACATGATGTCCAAGTCACAAACGAGAACACCAACAGTTTGGCTAAACAGCCTTTAAATGGCTTCTGAAAGAATCTGGCTGCCGATCGTATTTGCTTTTCACCTCTTTGAACCTGTCCTCATTAGTTAGGCTTTGACTGTCTGTCTAAATTCACCCATGCAGTCCAATACCAGCAGCACACACTAAAACCCACTCCTTGTGGCACTGGTGAATAGGCACAGCTTGGTCAGTGTTTGGCTATTTAAGAAACAGTCTTTATGCCAGTTGTTCTGTAGCCAAGACTGAGACCCAACTGCGTTGTTAAGGCACTGCCATACAAAAACCCAAACAACAACTTGAGCAGGCCAAAGCACTTGGCAGAAGAGACATTTACAGCTAGTAAAGCAATTAACTGGATGTGTTAATATGGTAATTCCTCAATAGATAGTTTTAGGGAATGAGGGAGGCACTTGAGGACAGAAATAAATGTAAAACAAATGTAAAATTAGGGGAAATAAATGGTGAGAAAAAACAGTGAGTGATTGCACGACCAGCATCTACATCGTAGGGTAATTCTTGTCAATATTCCACTAAAGTACTTTACCAAATAAATCAGAAACAGCGCTTAAACCATATCTTTATCAGTATGATTATTGAAATATCTGGGAATTGTCAAATGCACTGTAGTTATTTAAAAGGAACCAATAAGGACAAGGGAACAAATTGAAGAGGAAATCTATGTTTCAGTGAAAACCAACACGACACACTAAGAAGGTAAAAAAGTTATCTGGAAGCAACAGGGGCCACATTCATGTGATGGCAGCATCAAGTTCTGAGTTAGCTTTTCTTCATCATGGGCAGAACTGATGGACTAATGTGAAAATGTATGGTGCCAAATACAGGGAGTACCTTCAGAAAATAGTTTTACACAGTTATACCTTCAAACAGGACAATAAGCACAAAATCTTCAATTGACAGCAGACGGGCTTAAAACAAAAACAGTCAACTATTCTATACAAGGGACAAATATAGGTGTAGCCCTGAATCTAATTGAGGATTTGAAGGCAAAACTAAAAACTATGCAAACCTACAGATGCCCGCTACGAGGTTTACTTGAGTTGGTGCAGTTTTAAGAGGATAAAAAATGTATTCTCAAGATATGCAAAAAGGTGTGTGCAACAAGATTCCTCCCTGTTCCACAACAGCCAAAGTACACGCACACATTGGGGATCAGGCGTATTCAAATTCTAAGTTTCACCCATGATTACAATAACCAGATGCCAGTGACAACTGCCACCCTCACTCAGATTCTGGGTGTGTACCAACAAAAGTAATTAAAGAGCTGACTATTTATCTATCTACCCTGGTCATATCCCTCGAGAGGGGTGACCGACAGCAAGACAAACGCATACACAAAAAAACAGTAGCTTTACTTCCACATCCTCTTACATTTAGTGATCCTTTAATGAGAGTTTGCGAGACCTACTTATACCTAGTCTATTTCTCTAAAGACTTAAATTAGAAATATATTAACTCATTCAGTGCCAAACGTTTCTCTCAAATGGGAAGCCAATTTATACCGTTTTGATGGACTTTTCAGCCACTGAGGTTCCCAGTGAATGTATCACATGAATCGGGTCTTCATGGCGATCACAGAGGTGCATGAAACGTCCTCCCTCTCTGCCTCAATGATGACGAAGGGACTTTGTCATATTTTTTATAATAGATGAACCTATGAAGCATTAAACTGTACTTATATCTTCGTTTTTCCCATCAAACTAGGTGTACGCGGCTGTCAACACAATGCCATATGGTGGGATACAGTAGATATAGGAAGCAAAACAAGGCACAAAGTGTGTTGACAAAAATTTGATCAAAGCCACTCCCGCCATCTAGAGGCCATCATACTGAAACTATTCTTAGAGTCTTGATACTCACTGAATGGCTGAGTCAAGGCATTAAGAATAGTTTTGTCACTCAGGAACAATGCTTCCATAAACGTATTTATACGGAATCGCCCTAAATGAGTTATTTGAAACACAACTACATGTTTTTTAACACACTGGAATACCGCATCATCGTAATGCCCCCCAACTCTTGCATACATAAATCAAGGTTAGCGTACAAATGTAAGAAATGAGTAAAAATAAATGGCGAAATTTAGTAAAAGAAAAAAATTGAGAAAAATTCCAAATTCCATTCAACTTCAAAAAAGAGTTGTGCTTACACTCTTTCATCATGCCAATGTCAATGCAGCGCTTGAGACGACAGGCCTGGCAGTGACGTCGGTTATCTTTGGTGATGGTACAGCTTCCATTGAATGGACAGGTGAAAGCGGCTTTACGCTTCATACTGCGTCTAGCACAAGAAAAAATGAGATTGGTTATGCTCATGAATAGTTATATATGATCCATTGAAAATACAATCATGAGACTTCTAATTGAATTGTACAGGATTCCGGAATCTCATGCAGTACCATTGAAAAGTAAAGAACAGTAAAGATTGAAAAGAAATGAAGAGGTGTAAGAAACAACGTTCGTATACCTCTGTCATGGCCAAATTCAAGCACTTTTTTAAAGACTTTCAAAGCCAATTTCTCCAATAAAATTCAAATGAAAAATTCCAGGGTGAATCATCTATTTTGCACAGCCACAAATATATCTGTGATTTACATATATATTTTTTAATATTGCGTGAGCTTTTATCAAGACATACGATTTTTAGAACTAGAATATATTTGTTTTTGAGAAAAATCTCTCCCAATATAGGTGTTGGGTAAAAATTAAAGTAATATGTACCTTACATTTTCAGGTGCAGGAAATCCTTCCGGTTACAATTTACCACTGGAAAAGAAATGTAATGGCAAAGCCACTCCAACAGAGAGCATTTTTGGTGCCATTTTTGAGCAGACTTGTTGAGAAACAAGGCAACATTTTCAAGCACTTCGCCAAAAACTCTTCTTTTCAATCCTTAAAAAAATAACATTACAATTACAGCATTTTCAAAGATTTCAACCCCCTCATGCAAACCCTTATGAGAAAAGGTAAAGTATCTGAACGACTAAGAGAATTAGACCACTAATAAGCATCATGTGTTTAATACAAGGGTCTTGAATCTGGTGCCCGTGCGCACCAGGGTGCCCTCTAAGGACAGCTGGGGTGCCCGCGGACCTATTTTGAAAGTAGCTCATTAAAATAGTGCGTTGTGATTTTCTAGTAAAAAAAAATATTTTTAGTGGTTGACCGAATGTACTTGACCCTACAAGTAACTTGGTAATAACATAGTAACAGCATATTAATAACATGATCATTTGTATTTTTAGCAATGCATATCAAACTGGATGCTCTTTGCGCTAATTAGTAACAAGGTTTTCGGCTTGAAATAGGTTTAAGAGCAGGAAAAATATCAACATTTGATAATAAAAATGGTTAAAAGTAACTCATAAAATATGTATACTAAAATAAATCAAGGTTGAGTGACTAGTATACATAACCCGGTCTGCCCTCGACACATATTTGGCATTAGTTGAATTCAAATTTGTAATTTGGTCACTTCAGTCATACAACCAAAGAACAATTTTAAAAGTCAAGGGGTCCAAATAAAATGTACACACATGCCTGGAATAACTGCTTGATGAAATTGTATTCTTCAACTATGGTTAGAATTATTCAATGTTAAAATAATAATGCATGAGACCTTTTTACAAGTAAGTAGTTCATTTTTAAAATGCTGGATAGAATCAGGAGTATTTATTTCAGCAAAGCATGTCATTTGTCCTTGATACTTAATTTGAAAAAAGAAATCCTTCAATTTAAACGGATGTCTAACGCTCATCTTATTCATTCACTTAAAATAAGCATTATAAAATGGCAAAGTTCACAATTACTAACCTGAAGAAGCCCTTGCAACCCTCACAGGTCATGGCGTTAAAGTGGAAGCCAGTGGCCTTGTCCCCACAAACCCCGCAGATCCGTGGGACATTGCGATCAAACTCATCAGATCCCGCCACCGACGTAGTAACCGTCATGGGCTCCATCACTGAGGGAAACAAAACAAGAAAAAAGGTTTCATTTATTATGAATATTTATTTGAAAAGTACGTTGCTAAACTAAGTGTAAATTATAAATCAGTTTGTTTCTAATTATTATGGTCAAGAAGCAAAACTGACAGGATTTGCATGGTCAGTGTTGTCCTCTTAAAAAACACAGATGTTGGGTTATTAACATATTTAGTGTGACACACTGACAATCTCAATATGCACAGTCTGCCAATGCCTGACTGAGACAACAGGTGTAAACAAGTAAACGATGCTTTCTTTTCAGTTTTCTTTTTTACTGGAACCACAATGATAGATTTCTTTTTAACTCATTCAACGCCAGATGTTTTTTCTCAAATTGGAAGAGCTGGTGCTAGACAAATTTTGGCATTTCGACACATTTATGAAGGCTTACGGAACATTTATTTTGTTGATATCTATGCATAGGACTTATCAAAACAAAGCTTGAACCCTTATCTTTCATTAAAAAAAATATGTTGTTTTAGTTTTTACCATTGTCCAGTAAACAACAGTTGAGATTAGCTATGTTTCTAGAAAACACTTTCCAAGAAAACGACTTTCTGTGAAAGTATGCATATTTCAAGCAGAACATTCACTTCAATGTTTTGTATTTTGGGTTTTTTTGCATTTCTGATACCTCCAGTATATAAAAAATGGTTTTCATAAATGCAAGGTCACTTTGCTTGCAAAATAACAATTTTATTTCAAGAAGACTGAACTGACGCATGAACTATGCAAAACTTTTCAACGCCTGGTCAACATGGCTATTGCGTTTACTCAGGCAACCGCGCTCTGCGGACGTGCACAAAACTTTTTCCCTCTCTGACCAGACGATGACGATGGGACATAGTCATCTTTTTTAAATTGGATGAGCTCTGTTAAAGAGGTAACTACTCATTACTATTTGTCCAGAGCTTGCTTATCACACCACACCAATTCACTACGCTTACTCGCCATATAGGGCCGCCTACACACACACACACACACACACACACACACACTTATTTGTCGGATATCGGAAACAACAATATAAAGTTGGGCTTCCTCGATGTGCGAACAAAAATTTGATCAAAGCCACTCCTGCCATCTAATGGTGATTTATCATACTGAAATCAGTCCCAGACGCTTAATACTGATGAGCAATCAGGGACAATGCTTCTGAAAACATATTTATACAATATGGCATTGAATGAGTTGACACTCCCCAAAAATATTTATACATTTTTCCCTTGCCCTCATGTACGTTTCACATCAGGCAATGTTGTAATGATGGTCTCTGCAGCCGTTTAACAAAATAACTATGACTTGAGTTTATATGTTTGATAATGTTTCCTTAATCAAATACAAAAATTAATTATTAATAATTATAGTGTAGTCTCTCATGGTGCCCACACAACATGTTCCAGTTTTAAAAACACACACAGTGTATGAGCTGTCTTTAAGCTCCAAGATACAGTGACTCTATTTTCTTACTAGTCATGCTACCATCTGTTCAAAATGTATTTCGCCATGCATTGAAAAACTGTTCAGTCTCTGGTCTGTTTTAAATATATTTGTTTTGCCCCCTACCCAATTTATGTTTTTTTGCACATTTATCACTCACAAAAGGTTTCAGATCAAGACAACCAAAACAAATACAAAATGCAATTTTGAAAGGCTGACTAATTTGTCAAGACACAAAAAAATCCAAACCTAATTGTTACAATGTGAAAAGGTAATTAACCTCCCTCCTTCCCCCTTGTTAAAGCACAAAATAACTGACTAAACAAAGTTTTGTGAAAGCCTACTTCAATTCCATAGGCCATAGGAAAACAATTATTTACACTTCCTCTGTTAGTCACGAAATAAATTGAATCTGTCAGACAAAAATAAGTAGGCTACAAAATCCCAAACACAATAGACATGCCAAAATCCAAAGAAATTCAAAAATAAATAACAAAAAAAGTAATTATATCTATCAGCCCGGAAAAGGCCACAAAGCCATTTCCAGGGTTGTAGGGCTCCAGTCAACTGTAATATCTTGATGAGGTGTACGACTTTGTCCTGTATTTATTATTTCTGGCAGGGCAGCAACTACAGTCCTTGTTTGTATCATAATCCCCGATCGGCCTTACAGCACTTCGTTTAATACTGACAGGTATAGGTGCGGGCAGCACGGCGGCGCAGTGGTTAGCGCTTGTGCGGCACAGTTCATGTCATGGGAACCTGTCGTGGGTTCAAATCCAGCTCCAGACTTTCTGTGCGGAGTTTGTATGTTCTCCCCGTGCTTGCGTGGGTTTCCTCCGGGCACTCCGGTTTCCTCCCACATTCCAAAGACATGCATTTCAGGTGAATTGGCCGGTCCAAATTGTCCCTAGGTGTGAATGAGCGGATGGGTTGTCTGTCCCTGTGTGCCCTGCGATTGGCTGGCAACCAGTTCAGGGTGTCCCTTGCCCACTGCCCGATGATTGCTGGGATGGGCTCCAGCCCCCCGCGACCCTACTGAGGATAAGCGGTACGGCTAATGAGAATGAGATGAGGTATAGGTGCCTGTAAGGTAGGACAAAAACTACATGATTCCAAAAGCAAAGCATGGTGTTGGTCGTTTGATCGTCTGGGGCTGCTTTGCTGCCTCAGGACCAGGACTACTTGATGTGGTTGATGGCATAATGAATGAAGATCTTGAAGAAGAATGTCCGGCCATCAGTCTGTGCCTTCAAACTAAAGCTCTCTTGGATCATTCATCAGGACAATCCAAAACACATCAGCAAGTCCAACTGTGAATGGCTCAAAACAAAAAAAATCCAAATACAGACCATTTACCATTTAAATTCCAGATTTAAATCCAATTTGGATGCTGTGGTGTAACCTTGAACAGACAGTTCATGCTAGAATACCTTCCAATACTGCTTGTAAGAGTTTAAATTCCCCTCAGATGAGGCAATGTATGAACTCCAACAGTACATCACCCTGGTACCTTCCTCATCCTCGCCGGGGATTTCAACCACGCCAACACTAAGGCTGTGTTTGCTGAATCTACATTGACATATTAGCTTCTCCATAAGAGGTACCAAAACTTTAGACAATGTTGTTTACACTGCCCTCAGATGCGCCTAAAGAGCCATCCCCTCCCGCACTTTTGGGCCCCAGACCACTCCACAGTCATGCGAATGCCTACAAACGGGCTGCTTGTTAAAATCTACAAGCCAGTAACCAAATGGGAAGGGTGTGGCCAGGATGTAGTCAGACAGGCAGCTTCTTACAACAATGTTGGTGACCTCCAAGATCACACAAAGACCGTCATGTCCTACATGAGGAAGTGCATGGAAGATGTCACAGTAATTAAGAACATTACCATTCGAAAGCCATGGATGACAAGAGAGGTCAACTGGCTCATCTGATGGAGCTCACAGATGTCTTCACGAAATTTTTTAACACTTCTTTGAGCCAGGCCATCGTCCGAACATGTTTTAAAGCTACCATCATCACAACAGTCCCGACAGAAATCGTCCCCCTCCAGCTGCAATGACTATCGTCCGGTAGCACTCACAAATTGCTTTGAATGGCTAGTCATGCAGCACGTCAAGTCCGAAATGGCATCCGCCCTGGACCCCTTCTAGCATACATATCTTTCAAACCGCTTGAACGACAACTCCCTTAGTTAACACTCAACTTACACCCACCTCAAGTCAAAGACCCCCATGTCAGAATGTTTTTTTTTACTTCAGCTCTTCAACTTGATACTATGATCCCCAGCAGCTCATCCACAAACTTGATTGGCTAGGACTCAACACCTCCTTGTGTAATTGACTGCTCGACTTTCTCACAAGGAGACCACTGGTAGTTCGGGCCAGCAGCAACACCTCCGGCACATCATAATGAACACAAGGTTGCGTGCTGATCCCTACTCTACACTCTGCTGACCCACCACTGCACTCAAACATCCAGCTCCAACCTCTTCAATACCTTTGGGAACAACACGACTTTGGTGGGTCTCACCAACAATGGCAATGAGACAACATGCAGGAATAAAATTAGCAGGCTAATTTAGTGGTGTTAAGACAACAATCTCCATCCAAATGTGGAGAAGACCAAGGGGTATCTTGTCGACTTCAGGAAGGAGCACACAGAGCATGCCTTACTCATGATCAATAATACTGCTCACCCTCTCCACCGCAGCCCCAAGTTTCTTGGTGTGTATATCAGTAAGAACATGTCCTGGAGACAGAATATCACATCTATTGCCAAAAAACACCTTCAATGCTTGTATTTTCTCCGCAAACTCAGAAGAGCAAGTGCCCTGACTCCCATCATGCTCTCATTCTACAGAGGCACCAGCGAGAGTATCCTGACCTCCCGCATCAGTATGTGGTATGGTGCCGCCACCATTTCCTGCCGAAAGACCCTGCAGCGCATCGTGAGAACAGCGAAAAAGTCATTGGTGTGCTCCTCAAACCCCTCCTGGACATCAACAACTCCAATCTCACCCGCAAAGCCACCAGGATTGCAGGTGACCCTACCCACACGTCCAACAGCCTCTTAAAATTGCTGCTGTCAGGGAGTAGACTGCAGTCTCTCAGAGCAAGAACCAGCAGGCTTCTTCCATCAGGCTGTCAGGACTCTGAACTCTGCCTTCCCTACCCCCTTCCACCTCTATACCTTCTGATAAATGAAAGTGAAACTGTTCTACTGTGATTCCAGCTATACTTTGCACAACAAACTAAAAACTTGCTGCTATTTGTTCTTGCCACTATTGGTCATACGTATTGTGCCTTTTTGATTGTATGTTTGCATGCAAGGAAGAGGAAGCGATTTAATTTGTGCTTTATGCTGTGCATAGAGCTTATTTGACATTAATTTTGAAGTTCAATACGGCATATTTGCAACAATTTTGCAAAGAAAAGTGGGTCAAATTTCCTCCAGACTCTTTACCAATTACCTTAAAAGTTTGATTTCTGTTATTACTCCAAAAGGTGGCCCAACTCGCTAATAGGCTCAGGGGGCAACTACTTTTTCACATACTGCATTTTTCTTGGTACTTAATAAATTAAAGCAACTTTTCAAAACTGCATTGTGTAATTCATTGGGTTGAGTCTGCGTGACATTAAAATTGGTTTGGGGGATACCTCTTGTGAGGTCCCTTCTCAAGGTTTCTCTTTTTCCTCACGCTGAGGTTTTGAGTTGTTCCTTGCCCGCATGTTGGTTTAAGATCAGGTAATTGTGTCATTGTAATCCTGTGCAGTCCTTCGAGACATTTTTGTGATTAAGGGCTATATAAATAAATTTGACTCGACTTGACTTAACTTGGTTTGATGATCTGAAACCTTTTTAAGTGATAAATATGCAAAAACATAAATCAAGAATGGGGCAAATACTTTTTCACAGCACTGTAACTTGTAATCACCATTTTGCAACAGACTGTCATTTGGTTGGGATCGTCACAAACACGGTCATTTTGTTCTTGGGCTTTATGAGATAATGTTTGATTACATGATAAAAGTCACAATAAGAAGTGATGTCCGTGTCGACGAAGGCTTGTGTTTGACGGCCACAACTGTTAGTGAATCTAGTGTTGTTTGTGTTACTTTGGATGTTACCACTATTGTAATCTTGGCTGAGATGTAAATAAGGCCAACACATCAACCGGTCCCCCTTTTGTCTCGTTCCTGGAAGCTGCCTCGGTTGAACAATGTTGTCCCACTGACAACAATGTACCCGTTTTAAATTTCATATGTGTGGTTATTTGCTGTATATTAAAAGGAGATATCTCTGAGTAAATCAATTTATAGCAGTTTCGGGTCATTTTATAATGCCAATTTCTTACTAAAAACTCAATGTGGTTTTAGTCTACCTTATTACTCTGAAAATTCCTTTACAAGCTTGCAATCCAAACAGAGTCCCCTCCCATCATGTTAAAACAACAGGTTGCTTATTTTTGTACATGCAACATTTGGGACCCACCGCTGTGAGTTAGATTCTTTCTGTCGTGCACTAATGCAATGTAATTTGTATTTATCTGGCACTGGTCATTAGGAAAACTATATTTTAAAAAAAGTCATGCATCTGGATTATATCTGAAAAAAAAAAAAACATTCAGATGCCAACTTTGAATGATTTCAAGTTCCGACTGCACGTCTGGTCTTTGAACGCACCACAAATCCAATGCAGAATGCCAAGTGGTTGCTTTGAAAAAGAGAGGCATGGCTTCTGGGAACAAACTGTCATACCTTCTGTTGAGACCGAGGGTATATAGTTAGTAACATTCCCTACCATCATCCCTGTGTTCAAAATTGCTTAACAGATAATTATATTTTCCTACAAAGACTGTAGATAGAGGTACAACAATTGCTCTGTCAAGGCTACAGAGCATATTTTAACTACAATTGCAAAATTACACCATCAGCATGGAGCTTCATCATTAGCATTTCTCCTAAGACATCAGCAGCAACTATTCAAGAAGAAACATACCAAATGCATGACACAAAATAAATGACACCTATTTCAGAGTAGATGAGTGCTTGCGGTGAGCTTCCCAAGCTGGTACTGAAATCATGATGGCACTTTTTCATTCATGATGGCTTGATGTCTACATTTTGTAATCGTATTGTATTAATATTAAATGTAAAACTCTACAGAAATACATGCATTGCATAAAATGACTAATATTGGTTCTTGACAATCTCTGGTTAGGGTATAACCTCTGCTCTGCCTCAATTTGACCAGGGGGGAACCCTGTGGATGTAACACGTTAGGTGGAATGGAAGTTGGTAGCCAAGCCATATGATTTAAAGATATGCATGTACAGATATTTTAAATATTTCAGTAATTAGGACTCCATGAGCTTAATAATGGCAGCTGTATATATGGACCGGCTTTAGAATTTAATAGTCAAAAAGTCTTTCACATAAATTAAATGCCCAGAGGGGTGGAAAAAACAATCCTCCAGATCTCCACATTGTTTTCAAGTTAAGCGCAGGGGTACAAACAATTTAAATCAGGACATATGACGTAACCCCCACTTGCCTCTCTTTAAAAAAAAAGCAGTACCTGTTTAGTTTAGGACATCAACATATAAAACAGAATCCATGGAATATTGAACGGTTTGCCCTAAAGACAACACAACAGGGAACATTGCGTGCTTTTGACACTGACTGCCTTGAGGGCCTCAGATAGCTTCTTACTAAAATCTCAATTCCAGCTATACAGGTACTTCAGACAAAAACTCTCAGAATCACACCACGTATGGTTACTCATTAATAACAATGACTCCAAATAAAACCCCAAAAACCGTCTTGAGGTCTCTGGGAAACATTGCGCCTGCAACGTTAGTTTAACCTTAGACATGTAAAGTAGTCTTCGATATAGTATACTGTTGAAACTACACTACTTATCAAGCAACATCAAATTATTTAGACCAATCAATGCTGATTGGTGATACATGATCCTCAGCCTAATTCATTTAGTGCCTCAAATGCTTGTATAATTACAGAACCATTAATACACACACTCAACAGAAATACTGCAATGAATTTCTAAGTTAAATGCAATGGATTTACAGCATTCCGATGACCTACCCAGATGATTGGTTTCGCATTTTCCGCAAAGTAGTATAGAGTGTAGACTGTTTGACAGCACTGTGGGACTTGTAGTACAGAGAGAAAATGATACATGCAAAACTCCAGCTTACTTGCCTCCTATATATTGTTTGTTTTTTGCGGGACATTTTAGTTTTATTTTCTGCCCCAACGGAAAAAAATGCTACAGTCCATATATAGCGGATGCAACAGTTCTATTCTACATATGTAGTGTTATTCTACGCTTCTGGCAAGCGACATGCAGAACATCTTGTAAAAAGATGGGACGCAGTAACGGAGCCCAATTTTGAAGCTAGGGGATACAAGCGTGGTACTTCTTTGCTTTTGAGGATTGACAAGAAATTGTCTATTTATGTCAAAAGTTAAATGCGAAAGTGATGTATATGTTTGCAACAATGTCAAAATGTATGCCCTGATAGGATTACTGGCAAACGGCATGTATGAGGGGTTATTCGTTTGTTTCAAGCCGTGTTCACGATTTATTTGAATTGCTCCAATCAGTGCCAGGAAACAGACGGCAGTTCTCCGATTGGTGTGTTTTGGCGCTTTTAAAGTGACGCCAAAATTGCGCAATGTCAGCAAAAATCCACAGAACTAATTAACCAAAAAAAAATCTGCGATCCACCAAAGATGTTAAAGATTTGTTTATCTAATTACCATTGAATCGATGAAAAAAGTATGGAGGTAGGACAAAAATTAACGTTAAAGCAATTTGATTGTCACCATGTTGAAATTCTTTGTTTTTGAAAAATAATGTTTGAATTTCAGCACGTGTCGTTAGCCAAGGAAGGCACTGGTCATTAGGAAAACACTTAAATAATTTGAAAACACTTAACTCACCCTGTTCCTATTACCATAAAAGGAGAATGTGTAGAATTTGTCCAGACCTACAAATACCTAGGTGTGCAGCTGGACAACAAACTGGACTGGACTGCCAACACAGAAGCACTATGTAGGAAAGGCCAAAGCCTTCCTCAGAAGGCTGGCCTCCTTCAAAATCGAGGCAGTCAGTGTCAAAATCTGCAAAAAGTTCCTGAAAATATTCTACGAGACAGTTGTGGCGAGCGCCCTCTTCTAAGCGGCAGCGTGTTGGGGAGGCAGCGTCATGAAGAAGGATGCCTCTCGTCTCAATAAACTGGCGAGGAAAGCGAGCTCTGTTGTGGGCACAGAGCTGGACAGCCTGACAACAGTAGCTGAGAGACGGGCACTGGGAAAGCTGCGGTCAATCATGGACAATCCATCGCATCCATTACATAGCATTATCTCCAGACAGAAGAGCAGTTTCAGTGACAGACTGCTGTCACTGTCTTGTACTACGGACAGACTGAAGAGATCTTTTCTTCCTCATGCCATGAGGCTCTTTAACTCTACCCGGCAGAGTAAAAGCCCACATTAAACCACACCCCCAACATTGCATATTACCGAATTTTATTGCAATATGTATTCTGTGTAGCACTATTTAGATGTTCTATATAACACGCTACAGTGGGCATTTGCACGTCACATTGGGTAGTTGTATATTGTATTCTCTTTGCTTTATTATTGTATTGTTCTCAGCTCAGGGATGCTGCTGGAAATGTGAATTTCCCTGCGGGGATGAATAAAGTATCCATCTATCTATCTATTTTTGAAACAATCTCAAAATCTACTTTTTTTATTTCCTGCTGTATTTTGGATAAACCACAGATTGTTACATTCAAATATGAGGACATTATCTTTTCTTTGAAGCAAAGATACTATCAACAACACAAGGCCACAGCCATCCTTCTAAAATCACACACAAAAAGTTAATCCTTAATTATGAAAAGCTGGTTTATTTACACAATGTTAGATTAAAAGAATAACCGCTTCTAATTTGTAATTGTATTGATAAGGACATGGACCAAAGGGCCAACAAGGTGAAGCATGTGGGTGAATTATTAACCTGATTAACAGGGTTAGAAGGCACGTCCAGCAGAAAAAACACAACTGTTAAGAGAGGAGTTTAATGATATGGAAAGGATCAGGGAGGACAAGTGGCAGGGCATGTCACTGTAGAAAAAAATAAAGACTTAGATTCAATAAAATAAAATTGAATATTGTCAATCATTTTCTCATGCAAAAATCCCATAAAACAGTCAACCAAGGGCTAAGTAGAAAAATGGGGCATTTATCCGGTTCCACCTTTAAAAAAAGCCAATCAGCACCACTTGGGAGCTGGGAGCTGGAAGCAAGGCAGCAGACAGAAGAACCTTATGGAGCATCGGTCTGGAGCCTATGGCTCGCAGGCCATATATGGCTCTTTTCACGATTGCATGGCTCGGAGATGATATGGAAGATGTGCAATTATTTAATACATTGTTGCAGAGCAGATTGTCGCACATGAGAAGCAAAGACAAAGGGTTCGGTCCAGTATATATGACACAACTTTAACTACATTTTACTGCCAAGGTGTCACACCAACAGACACAAATGTGGCTGTAAATCGCTAAATAAACCTTTGAATGAAAGCTCCTTAAGCAATCTATGTTCATTGTTGAGACACATTATGATGAAAAGCCACGGAACAAATTAACCCAAAACAAAAGTTTTACCCAAAAACTTTAGCAAAGCACCTGATGATTGTGTGAGGTGTAAGAATGGGCTGAGCTAAACACAGGGCAGGGTCACTCTTTTCCCGCCCAGCGCCGTCAGCACTGAAGGTAATTACCTTGTTATCCTCATTTGCAGTACTTTGACATTTTTACAAAAAAAAAAAAACCTTTGCTTGCACCTTGTATTAAATACAAATAATAATTAGGACAAAAATGGCAGTCCAAATGAGTCTCAACACTCTGAAGTAACTGTGGACAAACTAAGTGGTATATTTATATTCATATGGGACACAGGCTCTGGCATTAGTATTATTTCATAGATTTTATCAAATCATCAAACATCACACAATGAAATTAAATCCGAACTAGCTTTTGTCTGAAGAGCGGTGCTGGCGGTTTTGTTGAATGTTGTTTTGAAATATATGGTGTGGCTTTACCAAAAAATATATATATTTGCTTTTATGGCTCTTTGGGTCAAACGGTTTCCCATCCCCTGTTATGGAGAGTAATAAGAATAGCCCAGATTGGCTGCTCTCTGCTTAATAGAGTCAACAACATTATCAAGGATTCTTCTCACCCCGGCTACCACCTCTTTGGCCTGGTGCCCTCTGGCAGATGCTGCATTATCTCTTAATAACGAACTCTTCATCAGAGCCCTCAGCACACTGAATAAGAAACACTAAACACAAGACTGAGAAAAAAATATCTTGCCTTTGAACAAAGAAGGTTATTCTTGTTTTACTTTTATCTTTCGCACAATGTTGTTGCTACATGCCATTGCATTATTTTCATTGCCCTATTATCTGATGCAATTACAAAATTTACAAAATAGTGCTTGCAGATTGGCCTGTCCATCCTCATGCTACTTTTTCTTATGTGTTATCTTATATATTTTTCTTTTATTACATGTTTATTTTTGGAGAGCCATGTTTAATCTCACTGAACAATGTTTACTACCTTTTTAATCAATGACTATAAGGATAATTTTACTCAATTAATTCGCTTCAACTCCATATACTAGGGCAATCACCAACAAATGGCGCATCAACCAGCACAGTGGCCTTGACTCCCAACACATCAGTTGGGTTCAAATGGACCCATGAGAATATCATTGTAAGAATGTGGATACCATTAAAACTGACACTGAAAACTGAAACTGAAATTACACAAAACAAAAAAATATAGAAAAATCAATTTCCCTCAAACAATTCACAAAAATTTCAAACAATTTTTATCAAATCATCAAATATAACACAGTGAAATAAAATGCGCTGAATTTTTCTTTCTAAAAAAAGATGACAAAGTCCCATCGTGATCATTTAGTCAGAGAAGGATGACATGTCGTGCATGCCAGAGGGAATGGGATCTCCAAGGTGACTCAAATCTTGTGATCACATCACCGGAAATATTGGGTGCTGAAGGGTTTTTGCAAAGTTCATGCATAAGTTTATTGTTGCTGCAAAAAAATGATATTTTGCAAAAGCAAAGTGCCTTTGTGTTTTTGGAAAGCATCATTTAGCTATTGGAGCCATCGAAAATGCCACCAAAAAAAAAAAGGACTAAAGTGTGAGTTCTGCTTGAAATGCATCCTTTTACATAACGCTGTTTTACTCAGAAATGTTCTTCAAAACAAGTCATTTCAAACAACAATGTTCAACTGTTGCTTATTGAACAATGTAAAAAGCTAGAAATTTACTTTTTTTAATGATAGATGAAGGTCCAAGCTTTCTTTTGATATGTCAAATGCATATAAAGTTACAGAAATTAATTTTCTGTGGGCCTTAAAAATGAGTCAAAATGGCAAAATTGGCTCTTCTTATTTGAGAGAAACGTCTGGAATTGAAAGGGTTTAATACAAAGTATTAAGAAAAAAGTAGTTCAAGAATACATTAAAAAAAAAATTAAAAGAGAAATTTTATAACATAGAGGACAAGCACCTCTGCATATTTGAGAATAATGCAAGTGCAAGTACAAAGCTGAACAATACCACTCCTATACCGCTACCCCACTGCGCTTTTGACTCAACAAAACTTTGATCACAACCAACCCTACCTCCCCACCTCATCTCACAAGCAAGCGCAGGGCTCATAAACAGTCTTTTATTCATATGAGGTCCTTTGAGTGACTAAGAGTAGCTTATTGAACATACCAAGCAGAAGCACATTTTTAAACCTTGACTCAAAGGAAGCACATTACTATCAGTAGCAGCGCTAGAATTATCAAGATATAAAATTTAATAACAGTATCGAGCAGAAATATAATATATCTTTTACATATTTCAGCCGCTTATGATGGCATAAACTTTGTTTTCGCACCGAAGAAGGTATAATTAACCCCCTACTGCAAATGCTTTCATTTATCCAATGTACAAACACACTTAACAAAAGCTACTCAGCACTCAACTTTGTCTTAAGAATGTCTACGAAAGAGACACATTGATTCCGTATTGCGTCCACATGTTTTTGTGACCTGCTAGTGGTTAAAACAGATTAAATGATAAAGGCAAACATGCTCACAAAACGTTGCAGATGTAGTAGGAACTGACCCTCCAGCAATTCCCAAAGAGCATTGCACAATTAAGTACAGAAAGTCTCGCTGGAGTATAAGTCGCACCAGCCAAAAAATGCATATTCAAGAAGGAAGAAACATTTATAAGTTGCACTCGGACTACATGTTTCATTTTGGGGGAAATTTATTTGATAAAATCCATCAACAAAACCATGCATGTCAATTTGGAAAGGCAAGGTATACTAGAGTTACACGTACATGCATGGTTTAGACATGCTCATAAACTGTACATCAGTAACAACGTAACATAACAAAAAAGTTATTCAGATAGCTCTAGCAAAGGGATCATGCATACCAAACTATCAGCTTCACTACATCCAATGAAATATTCATCCTCGGTGTGACTTTTACCAGTAAACAAGTCCCCCCACTTGGGAGGTAGACTAAAAGCTGCTTCTCTTTCCGCTTTTACTTCGCTCTCAAGGTTGAAATTATCAACACAGGCCTCTTGCGGTTTAGTATTAAAAACAACATGATAAATTATATACAGTACCGGTTATAAAAAAATGAAAACTCAATGATATAATAATGTGTGAATCATTTCACAAACAAGTTTCACCGGATAATAAGTCGCACCGCCAGCCGAAGTTATGAAAGAACTGTAATTTATAGTCTGGAAAATACAGTACACGTTTTTTTTTTTTCAAGATTCTCTTTACAAGTCACATATTACAGAACGCAACTTTAATGTCTTGACTGCTAATCATGCATTAACATTTACACCATCTATTAAAACCCACTTACAGCTGGAAATTTTATGGCAGAGGCGAGTTGAAGAGAAAAAAAAAGTATTTTTCCCATTATTAGATAGTTTATTTCCAGGAAAAAATACAACTGGACTTAAAATATGAGAATATAAATTTCTGAAATTATAAACATTAAAGTAATCATGAATTGTGTCTGCAAGTAAGGTAGCTTGCTGTCAGAAGAAAAAAAAAATCGTCATGCTAATTTCAAATACAGTATATTACTTTAAAGTTGAACACCTGTACACTCTCACTTTTCAGATAAGCTTTTTTATGCAATGTAATCAATAAGCTAAAAAGTTCTCAATTTTAAAGAAAAGCCACTAAAGCAATAAGGTTAATGTCCACTGCCCATTTCTAATTTCACCAATACCATTAAAACTTCTTAGAAATTGGTGTGAATCATGCATTTTGCAGAGCCACCAATATATCTGGGATTTACATATGCAAATTTTAATCTTGCGTGTGCCTTTACATATTTTTAGATCTTGAGTAATTATTTTTTTGGAACTGAATATTAAGTTTGTTGGTAAAAATGACTAACAATAAGTAATATGAATGTTACATTTTTAAGTTCTTCACGTTACATTTCACCACCGGGGATCACCACCTTAATTATTTTGCATGGCCCATAATACATTTTCCAAATTGATACATTGGTTGCACTAATACACAATAATAAATAATAGTGCCCTGTTAAAGGCCCGGTCACACAGCCTTTCACGGGCGTATCGAGGCTGAATCACGGCCAGAAGTTTCTGCCCGTGAAGCAGACGCGGTGGAAAATCTGCAAAATTGGCTAAACCCCCTGTTAACCCGTGGTATGCCCGCGAAACAGACGCCGGCGACTGTTCCGCGTCCTTATCACGGGTAACCGCGGCTGCATCGCGTTTGACCGTGCTTACACGCGGTACACACGCTAATGCACGTGATACCACCGCGATACAGGCGCAGAACAAACGTGCTATGACTGTGCTCCACCCGCGATTACTCGCTAAAATTTCGCGTCCTACCCGCGTGTAACCACGTCTTGGCCGCGGCCGTAGCACGTACGTACCGCGTCTTTACCTCGTGTGTACCACGTGTGCCGCCCGCGGTTACCCGTGGTCTAAAGTTTTGAGCAGCGCAAAACTTTTTCGCGCGGCCAATCGCGGGTGAATTTCTTACCGCGTGTAAAGCACTGCTGTATCTCGTCTGTATTGCGATCTCCAAACGTCCAACAGCGTCTGCCTCACGGGCAGAAATTTCTGGCCGTGATTCAGCCTCGATACGCCCGTGAAAGGCTGTGTGACCGGGCCTTTAGGTTTAGCATGCACCTGTTGTCTTGGGTGTGACCCATGGGGAGCAATGTTTGCCTTATCATACTAATGCCAACTACCGCAATCATTAGGTCAGAAGAAATGCAATGGCAAAGCAAAGCCCAGACAGCAGTGTCGGTGCAATTTTCATGCAGACTAGTTGAGATACATGTCAACAATTTCACACATTTACAAGCAATTCACCAAGAATCAAAGCACCTTTCAATTCTTAAAAACACAACATTAAAATTCAAGGGTAGGGTGCCCGCCTTAGGACTGGGTATTGTGCATCGGCTGTGTCATGCCTAAAACTTACAACATTGGTACCTCTCTGCATTGCATTAGGGTGAAATTGGGGTTGGTCACCTAATGACTTCCAATGACAGGTATTGAAACACCTAGGTTAGGTATTATTTAGTGTCGTGGGTGACCAAAATAGAGGCACGGAAAAATAAGACGTTTGAATCCTTCTTCTAGCACAGATACAAACTCAGAGTCAATAAGGCACTGGATGGCAGACTTCACAGAGGTGATACATTCTTCTACAATTTCCCCAAGAGTGTGTCACAGTTGTCTTGATACAGTACGATTGCAACACAATTCTTTCTGCTGGCACGGCTAAAAGGAAGCAGTGTGTATGTTGTGGATTAATAAGAATGTTTTGTTGAAGTAATGATCTGCAGAATGTGGATGCACCACAACTTTCCATTTTGATGGAAGGACACAATGTTATGAATGATTAAAAAAGGGGGTTTGAGCATGAATTGTAAAAACGTAGCCTGGGCAACATTTTATTCAAACTTTTGTTAAGTTTACGTAAAATAGCCTAAACATTTACCCATTATATTTGTGCATGTTTTCATAAAATCAAATTATAACTATTTGAATGTCTTTGTGCTATAAACATATTAAATCATTATTTTAAAGGCCTAAATCAAATGAATACAAGCATTTTTATACTGTCAAAGCAACTAAAATAATTCTTGAAGAAGTAAAATAATAATAGTCTGTGGTTGGCAAAAATCTGTAGTCTGTACAGCCCTTTGAGACTTCTTGTGATTAAGGGCTATACAAATAAACATGACTTGAAATTATTTTAGTGAAACAATCAAAAAATGACAAATTGTTTTTTTTTCTTTGCTGTAACTTAAGTTAAATATCCCCATCAATCACCCAAGTAAAAGAAAGTAAGAATGATTGTAAATGTACGAACTATTCAAAGATATAAATTATTTTTGGTCCGAACAATTTTTTTCAAGGACCGACATTCCATTTTCATTATAGAAATAGTACTTTGAATTAATAAGCGCAGAAATAAATTGTCCAGAGAATTCACTCCTCGTCATTGACGTCAGAATAAGCTTTTGTTCAAAAGAAAAATAGGATACATTTTACGAAAGTCAATGCACTGCTCCTTGAATTATGAAATTAGACAGACCGTTGTAAACAACAAAGAAATCTTTTTTCCAACCCAGCTACCCACATTCAAGAGAGAAAATAAAGGGATTAGTGGAAAATAACAGTATCTGAGAGAAAAGTGACTCATCTTGCTCTATTCCTCCATCGTTCAATCTCAGCACGCCTAACTCGTTAAAAAACAGAACATCCTGAACACAACAACACCTAACCTGACCAACGGCACAAACATCCTCCACCTTCTGTTCTGGGATATTTTCCTGTACTGCATTTTTCAAAAGATACCAATGTCCTATCGAAATATTCATTAGTAAATGTTACTTCAAAATATTTCATTTTAATTTAAACCATTCCAAATGCATCCATGTGTATCATTCGAATAGGCCAGTTGTGGGCAACCCGGTCCTCAAGAGCCGCATGTCCTGTATGTTTTTAGTGCCTCTCTGCTCCGATAGAGGGGATTCCAATCACCACGACTGTGACCCAGCTCCCACACAGCTTCCTAACAAGCTGAAATTGGCATCACCTTATTTAGAGAAGATAAACCCACAAAACATGCAGGACATGCGGCCCTCAAGGACCGGGTAGGCCACCCCCGGGATAGGCGATGACACACAACCCCTTTATGAACAACTTGACAACTTGGTTCTCAGTTATTTTTTTACTTGGCGGGGGGATATATTATGCAAGAAGAATGTTGTGCAGTTACAGCAACACATTCAATACTCGTACTGTGCAGCTATTGTCCACCCCATTGATTCGTGAGATGGCAGATGTTGGTCATTTCTTCTGACATGTATCAATCTTTTTTTAATCATAAGGCTAATTAATCATAAAAAGGAAGTTAAAATATATCCTTTCCAATCAGAAGATTGTGAGGTAAATCTGAGTAAACAGCGTGCTTTAGCTCACTTACACAGATTTTCAGTTGAATTCAGGTGAATAAACTTTATTGTTTGATTTGCTGACATCTATATTAACTTCTTTCAGCTTCTCAACGATATTTGGCAGTTTTTGGCCAAAATATACAGACTTCCAAAATGTTAAAGTAAGGAATATTTGTTTCCAGATTTCACTACAATGCTACTACACAAGTAAGAACCTGAAATTGCCCTTATTACTGATAAAGGTTGCTGACTCTGTATGTGAAATTGCATCTAAGTGTAGGCCTGTGTGCTGTGGTGGTGAGTCTTTCAAACTGTTAACAACTTATGTCCAAAAACAGTGGACTCATGATGCCAATGTGGGTGTGAGCTTGATAACGATATCTCAATACAGTACAGAAAATGCACAATACAAACAAAATACCATAAGGTACAAGAAAGATTAAATGTGAAACATAGGTGTAAAGACTTCTTGGGGCTACCGCTTTTTGCATGTTTTTCCTCTCTTTGTAAACTAAGAAATCCGCAGACAAACCACAGGTTTTACTGGATTTACATAAACTCACACACACACACACACAGAGTAAGATGGAAGTCTCTAGAATCTGCAGCATTACAAGGTGGTGATAGACATACAATAGAATGGTTTACACTAGAACTACACAATATGAAAAGGCCAAATTTAAAAATTAGATGTGCTGCCAATGAGCCACATAACATGCACAAATTAGTAACTAATAACAAATGAAATATGTTAAGAGAAAACCAACAATTGGATTGTTTAGTAGACATTAAATAGATTAAAGTAAGTTTTAACTCACAATGGAATTTGTTTACACTTTCATTTTGGTCTATTTTGGCATTTCACAGGGGTGTGTCCGCTTTGGATGTTTTGAATTTTTGGGCTTGTCTCTTTTGGCTAGTGTGTATAGATGCATTTAAGCGTTTGATGATAAAACAGCTTTTTGGGTAACCATATTACTCCCTCTAATTTGTATAGACATTTGGACAATACAGTGACATCCAGGGACCACAGTTAAAAAAAAAAAAAAACATGTATCCAAAAATATGAGCAAAAATGCCTCCTGGATGCCTCCCTCGGGAGGTGTTCCGGGCGCGTCCCACCGGCAGGAGGCCCCGGCAACGACCCAAGACACGCTGGAGAGTGTCTCTAGGCTAGCCTGGGAATGCCTCGGGATCCAATTTGATGAGGTGGATGAAGTGGCTGGGGATGGGGAGGTATGGACTTCCCTGCTGAGGCTGCTGCCCCCGCAACCCTGACCCCGGATAAGCGGAAGATAGATGGATAGATGAGCTAAAAATGGACAGCAGCAACATCCCATCACTTACCCCAAAATATGAATATGACTAAAGTAGTAGGATGAAAATTTGCCCTGGAAAAATAGAGCTCATCGAAATGAGACGCATATTGTAAATGTATTACAGTATGTTAATTTCCTTCACCCTGACGCAGGATACCGGGGCAAAAAAGACCTTGCGCGCCATGGCAGTGTGTTCGGGGGAGGCACAGACATTTAAAAATCATGTACGACATTCAAATGAAATAGTCCTTAAAACACATTTCTATTTTATTGCTTATGAATAACCTATATTTCCTGTTGACGATGTTTGTGTATTAATTGTTATTACAACATACATTGCAGCCTGGTCATCCTGGAAGGGGGATTACCACATGTGTGGTCCCTTCTCAAGGTTTTCATTTTCCTACTGTTGAGGTTTTTGAGTTTTTCCTCGCTCCCGTGTAGGTTTTAGATCAGGGGATGGTGTAATAATAGTCTGTGGTTTGCAATAATCTGTGGTCTGTGCAGCCCTTTGAGACTCATTGTGCTATAGAATTGAAATGACTTGACTCAGTAAAATATAAATAATGGTTAAAGCCAATACAATTTTGATGACATGCAGTGTACAGTACCTACACGTATATTGTAATTTGCAATATTTAAAAAAAGCTTCAGTGATATCCCAAACTGTGCCCGGCAACGGTATTTTAAATTAAATGGAAGCAGTCTAAAGAACAATCGCCGGTTGTTTGATTTCACAATGTTTAGATATGTGCTTTTGTTACAGACTTTGCAGATGAACACTGAATAATACTTTACAAATTGCACACAATTTTTGTTTTATTTACTGTTCTAATGCTGTCAATGAGCCTGTTCTTGATTTACAAGGATTAAAAAAATGTTTACATTATTTTACTATTTATTTGCCTGTGACTAAAGAATGAACAAAAGTTTATTCATGGATTTATGTCTCTATTGACCAAACACTGTGCCTTATTGGTATTAGAAATGGCATTTTTATTTGTTCAAATCCACAGAATGTTCAATAAAAAGGTATATTTTTATTGTGTTAATTATAATTTTCCACATAATTTAAACAAGTTCATGCTAAATGTAAGAATAAATTTACTTATTACCAGTTTATTTGACTAATCGTTTCAGTAGTCAGTGACTAGTTAACTATTAAAATAGTCCTTAGTTGCAGCTTTAGTAATGACCTAAGGCTGATATGTTGTGTTGTACTCACCTGGTCATAATTATACAACTTGGAAGAGCAAAATGTTTTTAGGTAGGCATTTATGACTAAAATAAATGTTGTCTTGTTTAGAAAGAGGTTTAGGTATTGTTATAACTGGATTTATTGGATTTCTGTTATTTATAGATTGTAATGTAAGTCATAGGACCAGGCATTGTAATATGTTAAGAATTCTCAGTTAGCTGGGAGGTCGCTGGTTCAAGCCTCGGCCGAGTTACAACATTGGTACTCATTGCCTCCCTGCTTGGCGCTCGGCATTAAGGGTTGGAATTGGGGGGTTTGGTCACCTAATGACTCCTAACACAGCAGTTGGTTCTAAAATGGCGGCGCGCTGTTCGGCTCACTACAGTTTAACTGTGCGGGTCAGATGTATCGACATTTCGTTCTGTGTGCATGGGCACAAGAATGACAATAAAGGTAAATTAACTTCTTCTTCTAGTGTGTTGGCACTTTTCGTGATTGAAGTATAGTTTTAAGTGCATTTGTTGTTGACAAATTCTTAAAGTGCTATTGCATCAGGGCCACCAGGTGGTAGAAATCCTTGCCAAGAAAAAGAAAAGAAAATATACCAGAATGGAAAAACACAAGGCAGCACGGCGGCGCAGTGGTTAGCGCGTGTGCGGCACAGTTCTGATGTCGTGGGAACCTCCTGCGTGGGTTCAAATCCAGCTACCACCGGCCCTACTGTGCGGAGTTTGTATGTTCTCCCCGTGCTTGCGTGGGTTTCCTCCGGGCACTCCGGTTTCCTCCCACATTCCAAAAAAACATGCATTTCAGGTGAATTGGCCGGTCCAAATTGTCCCTAGGTGTGACTGAGCGAGTGAGTTTTCTGTCCCCGTGTGCCCTGCGATTGGCTGGCAACCAGTTGAGGGTGGTGGCTGGGATGCCCGGAGGTGGCTGGGATGGGCTCTACAAAATTCAGTTTACATTCAGAAACACCAAAATTCAGACATGGCAAAAACACTTCTGTGAAAATGGAAACAAAATACTATAAACTATAATAAACTGCTTAGTTGGAATTAAGAGGCAGTTAGCATTAATGATGACTAATACAGCATAGCAACCTCACATCATACGCAACTAAACATTAGTATTTCACTTTTTACAGACAAAAATATAAAGTGCCTGGCGAAAGAATCCGCTATTAAATATGCCCTTTATGAAAGAGTGGCAAGAAAAAAAACCTTTTCAGAAATAACGGCAGAGAACGGCCTATTTAGCGTTTAAAAGAATCCAGAAAGTGCAACAAGGTGCTCTGATCGGATGAGACCAAAATTAAACATTTAGGGACTGAATGCAAAGCGTTAGGTTTGGCGTAAGAGTAACACTGCACATCACCCAGAGAATACTACTACTTTCAAACATGGTGGTTGCAGCATCATGCTATGTGGTTGCTTTTCTCACTTTAAACGTACTGAGTTGCATTTGTAAGATTAATATTAAGATGTAAAGACGAGCAACATCAGAGGCCCTGAAGCAGGAAGTCCCCACTCTGCACTGTCCGCAGTCATAGACTGAAGCGAAAGTCAAGGCTGTCGCAAATATTTTTTTTATATTTGCGAATAATTTACACTTTCGCAATTAGCCTACACACGGCAGAAGCCAACACCGGTGTTGAGACAAAATCCAACTCCTGCAGAATCAGACTCCAGAATCAGACTTTCACGTGAAGGCGAACTCGGATTTTTCTAAGCTTCTCAAAGATGCGCTTCCGAGAGAACGTGTGTCGCTATCGTAGTCTGTGTAACATTTTAATTAAGAAATATTGCTTGGCGTGCTTAAAACAAAAAAAGGCATTGTTTACAATTATTTTATTATTATTTATTATCATTAGCACTGGAGGCAATAAGGAGATGCCTTCAGAGACAGTATAAGAATCAGAGCAATAGAAACATAGTAATAACAGTTATTACATTGAGTAATAACATTTTGAAATGGGTCAATTCATTTGTTAGCATCTGGCCGCTAGCAATACTCGTTCGCATGTAGCCATTACATTATATTGTTAGCATGTAGCTGTTAGCTTGTACCAATTTGCACAACTACTTAGCAACTGGCCGTAGGCATGTACCCTTTAGCATAACTCGCTAGCATGTAGCCGTTAGCATGTAGCAGTCAGCATGACTCGGTAGCAGGTAGCCGTTAGCACGTAGCCATTAGCGTGACTATTAATTCAATCATTTTATCAAAACTCGAGCAGTTTTATTACCAAGAAGATAATAATTCAATATCATAAAAATCTGTACCAATAATTATATATTTTTTTTTAATAACGAACGGTTTATAGGTCGGGCAGCACGGCGGCGCAGTGGTTAGCGCGTGTGTGGCACAATTCTGAGGTCACGAGATCGAAACTTCCTGTGTGGAGTTTTCTCCGCGTGCTTGCGTGGGTATCCTCCGGGTACTCCGGTTTCCTCCCACATTCCAAAAAGATGTATGTCAGGTTAATTGGCTGGTCCAAATTGTCCCTAGGTGTGAATGAGCGAGCGAGACTGGTTGGCAACCAGTTCAGGGTGTCCGCTGCCCACTGCCTGAAGACAGCTGGGATGGGCTCCAGCAGCCCCGCGACCCAACTGAGGATAAGCGGTGCAGATAATGGATAGATGGATGGATGGTTTATAGATACTCCATCAAAATGTGATAATATGTGTTCAAGAGGGAGCTCAGAGTCCAGCTCCGGGAAGGGAAGGAGCAGTACAGGAGGAAGCTGGAGGAAAAAGCTGCAGAATATCAGCATGAAGGAGGCGTGGGAAGGGATGAAAACCATTACTGACTGCAGCACCAAGCAGGCGTGGCTGTGGACATAGATGTGGGGAGAGTCAACCAGTTAAACAACTTTGTCAACAGGTTTGACCACCCCAACTCATCCTCACCCCAGAGTACTGCAGCTGTCCCTCCCCCTCTGGACACTAGCACGGAGGACATCCGCCCACTCAAGATAACTGCAGCCCAGGTGTGTGGAGAGCTGAGGAGGCTGCAAACCAGCAAGGCAGCTGGTCTAGATGGAGTATCCCCCCGACTGCTAAAGGCCTGTGCGTTGGAGCTGGGAAACCCTCTACAGCGCATCTTCAACCTGAGCCTTGAACATGGGAGGGTCCCTCAGCTGTTGAAATCATCCCAGTCCCAAAGTAATCAAGACCTGAGGAACTCAACGACTTCAGGCCGGTCGCCCTGACATCACATGTGATGAAAACCATGGAGCGGTTGCTGCTGCACCACCTGAGGCTACAGGTCCGTCACGCCATCGACCCTCTGCTATTTGCTTACCAGGAGAAGGTGGGAGTGGAGGATGCTATAGTCTACATGCTACACTGATCCCTCCCTCACCTGGATAGGGCTAAGGGGGCTTTGAGGAATACATTTTTGGACTTCTCCAGTGCCTTCAATACCATACAGCCTCTGCTACTTAGTAGGAAACTGACAGAGATGGGAGTTAGCTCACACCTTGTAGAATGGATTAAGGACTACCTGACAGGCAGACCCCAGTATGTGAAACAGGGGGGCTGTACATCGGACACTGTGGTTAGCAGCACAGGATCTCCGCAGGGGACCGTGCCCTCTCCGTTCCTATTCACTCTGTATACATCGGACTTTCAGTACAACTCTGAGTCCTGCCAAGTGCAAAAGTTTGCTGACGACACTGCGATCGTGGGATGTACAGGAAATTGATTCAGGACTTTGTCCAATGGAGCGACGCAAACCACCTGCACCTGAACACCACCAAGACCAGGGAGATGGTGGTGGACTTCAGGAGAACTAGAACTCATCCGGTTCCTGTAACCATCAAAGGAGAATGTGTAGAATTTTGTTCAGACCCACAAAGACCTGGGCGTGCAGCCGGACAACAAACTGGACTGGACTGCCAACACAGAAGCTCTATGTAGGAAAGGTCAAAGCCGACTTTACTTCCTCAGAAGGCTGGACTCGTTCAACATCTGCAAAAAGCTCCTGAAAATATTCTATGAGACAGTTGTGGCAAGCGCCCTCTTCTATGCGGCAGCGTGTTGGGGAGGCAGCCTCATGAAGACCCGACGGAGTAATGGCCCACATTAAACCACACCCCCTACATTGCATATTACCGAATTTTATTGCAATATGTATGCTGTGTAGCACTATCTAGATACTCTATATAACACGCTACAGTGGGTATTAGCACGTCACATTGGGTATTTGTACCGTAAATTCAGGACTATAGATAGCACCTGATTATAAGCCGCACCCACCACTTTTTGAGTGATCTGACACTTCTGTACTTATACAAGCCGCACCCATGTATAAGCCACGGGCGCCCGCAGTAAAGCTTGCAACACAGTCTCAAGTATAACCTGGGCCACGCTGTAAGTTTCACAATTGTAACCTCATAGATAGTATACAAATTCAGAATTAAAGTTGACATCACAACTGGCAGATGATACCCGTAATTAAGGTATGATGCAGACTTCTAAAGTCGAGGTCCCGTTGAAAGTAATCCAAGGAAACAAAATGTATATTTCCAAAGTTAAGGGTGGGAAAAATATTTGTTCTATTGTCCGCTGCGACAACAGACAGATCTACCGGTAACTCAGCTTTACAACATTTCTCATCAGGCCGCGTTTTCTCCGCCCCTTAGTTTTGATTCGTCCGTAGAACACATAATATATCTCTAAAATAAATACATTACAGGCAGCACGGCGGCGCAGTCGCATAATCCACCCCGCGAGACAATACTGAGAGAAGCATAAGAAATAAAACAAGCTGCTTCCAGTCAAACATTGACAAGCAGTTTTTAATGTCTCCACTGGTTGTCACCAAAGCCACACGCCAATCCACACATTGTAGCAGTATATTTTGACTGCCATTCATCAAACAGAGACATTTGTGCAAACGCCCATTCAGATGTTATTTGATTCAAAAGAATGTGTTCCTGTGAACCCCCATAAAAAATATATTCTCTCTATTGGGCTCAAATAGCAGACTACATTTTTCTGTAAATGTTTTTATATTAATTTTATTTATCAAAATATTACATTTCATGCAATAGAACACATCTGAAGTAGTCCTTTTGCATTTATTTTTCAATGCGAATTATCAAATTTAGTGCTTAAAGGGATGACGTTACTCTTAAAGTTTTTATTTGTATATTTTTTTTGTATTTCAAAACCAATTGGATGAAATTGTCCCTTTTTAAACAAATAGACCATGAAACATGTGCAGGTAAATGCAAACGCGTAAAAAATGGATTGGCTATTGTTATCTATTTCCTCATGTGTTGTCAAAGCATCGGATTTTACAGCATATACAAGAATGGAATTCTTCAATCAGCTATCTTTTTTCTTCAATCAGCTATCCCCTGTGCAAAGTTTTTTCAAACTGATGCAGCCCGTGCTTAAAAAGTTTTTAGAGGCCTGCCTTAAAGGTATGCTACAAGGGTTACCAGTGCACTAGACTTCATTGTAGCCAATATAGAGTTATAATTCTGATGATACGTTTAACATACCGCTTGGCAATTTCTGCTAGTTTTAGTATCAAGTTGAAGATATTTCTTTAAAAATAATAATAATGTGAAAAGATGTCGGGGTAAGGAACATTTACATGAGTTTATTATATATATATATATATATATGTATATATATATATATATTAGTCGGTTGGTTAATTGTATCCATTAACCACTATGTTCGTAGGGGCACCATTTTCTGTGGTGTGTCTTGGGCAAGTACAGCCTAGTGGAGTTCATCCCTCTCCAGGCCATCATTAATTATATTTGGTTTTATTTTGTAAATACACGCGAGGTGACGTGAATGTGACCTATGTAGAAAGGTGTAAAACAGAGTGATAACGTTCGGGTGTGAATGTAAAATACGTGAGCCTTGTAAATGTGTTATTGTTTAAACCCATAAAAGAAAGCAAAGTTCTTCATTCAGCATGAGCATGCAAAATAAAGAGAAACTATTGTGCTCTGCCAGCTGTTGTTGCTATTAAAGATAAAATCCCCATAGAAAAAGCCAAGGACACTTAAGAGACACAAGGCAGTTGTATTAAGAAAGGAAGACTTCTTGTAATTCCTAAAGACATCTAGGGCACATGGTTGTCTTTCCACACAATTATTTCGGTTTCATACAGGGGCTCGATTACTTGTATGTTAATAGATCCCAACAAATTAGACAAGAGGGGTCGGTTAAACAATTGATTGATAACCCATTTGATATGATTTTTTTCTATGTGTCAAGAACCAGGAACGGAGACGGGAACCCAATTAGTTTCTTAGTTTTTTTTGAAAAGAGACGCAAGCTTGATTGTGGGGAGCAGGTCACTCGGAACGTGGAAGTGGCACTTCTCTGCCGAGCGATAGCGGTGTCGAAGCGGGAAAAGCAGGTCGGGTTACCGGGGCGCAGGAGCAGAGACGTGATCAAACAGAAACCGGTCGAAGCCGGGAAACGTACGGGAGTCAAAAACAGGGAGTCGGGTTCGGAAGGCTTGCCTTAGTGGGAGCTGAAGGTTCGCAACGATCGGACGCCGGTAACAGGGAGCCGGGGGGTTTAAAAAGTGGCAAGGATTCAATCAGCGACCAGAGCTGTTGGCGCCACCGGGGCAGCCGCAGGTGGCCCGAATCAGTAATCATGACACTATGTACAAATGGCATTTAAAACATTTTTTTAAAAGAAGATTAAAATATTTCAGTTTTTTTTTATCTGTACTTTTTTATTAAACGTACCACACAGTTTTTTTATGTAATAAAAAGACATACTTGTCCAGAACACATACCCAAATGTTGGGACAGTGGCAAACCTATAAGTGTTAGAAAATAATCTCAATTATAAAATTGCAATTACTCATTTAGGAATTCTAAAGATTAACCATAAAAAGGTATTTTTGATTGTTTTTCCATTTTCTAATGCCCTTCTCTGGTAGCATGAATAAAAAGAGTGTGATAATGAGATAAAATGACTATATCACTGGTGGTTTAGTAGTTACCAGCCACTCTGTTTTGATTCGCATTGCATCCAATGTTTTGGATTGTGGTCAGCAATATTTTTGGACTGATCAATGGTTAAACAAATCCAATAATATACACGGTAATTTGAGCTTTTTCTTTTAGGTGTAAATATTTTTCATTCTCCACAAATAAATACAGCAGTTGTCACACTAAAACTCTTTTGAGCGCCAAACTGTCAGGGGCTGCGGCTCAACCTTCAAACTACTGATTAGAGATTATTTTTTTTTTTACATCTGCATCACAAAAAGATAATATTCATTCATTGTTCTCCCAGTTACATCAGGTAATAATGAGGTCAAAAATAGAAATGGCAATAGAAATGACAAATATTCTGACATAAATAAGTGTTTGCACATGTAGATGAGGGATCAACCCTCTACATTGCTTGTGGTTGGTAAATTGCCCCAGGAAGTGATGGGTGTAGCCTAATACGGGAGGCCTACTGTGTTCGGACCAATCCAATAAGAGGGCTCATCCTGGTCTTTCTTTCTGTGCTACAAACGCATCCGAAAAAAAATGAGGAATGGAATGGAGGGCGGGGGCGCTAGTGCTGTAAAAGGAGGGTTTACTACTCAGTGAAAACCCTTACACTGGGCCTCAACACACTACAACAAAAACTGAGGGGAGAGAAAAAGGCTGAATCTCATTGGAGTTGCTTGTTTCAAACAAATCCAGAAATGGGAAAAGTATTATGTGTAGCATATCCTTAACCTTGTACTGAAAGATGAATTCTTGTAGTAATTGCGTGTTCAGAGAACACAAGAATCAAACCTGTACCAAGTCCATCGATTTTCCCACATCGCAAAATAGCAACGTTTGATACTAGGCACTGCTAAAAAAAACGAATCAGACATGTGGTGTGGATGACGAAAGACTGAGTGATGATGGCGCCACATGTACCAGGGTGCTTACAAAAATACGGTTCAGTGTTAAGTGTGTTGTAATTAATTTGAAATTTATTTTATAGTTTGTTTTTTTTAGTGAGTTATAAGCGGGTTAAAATAGCTTAGCAAGATGAGTCATTGTGATTTTTAAGGAAATTCGAAACACTGGCATGAGAAATCAGACACTGTGTCTTTAAAAAAAAACAATGTTTTAGTAATTGACTTGCTTATTTTTACCCTACATTTAACCTAGAGACTGTTTTAACAACAATCTCCTTGTTAAAACACAGTAATAACAAGTTGCTAATTTAGAAATGCATTTCAAACTGGAAGCCTTTCGCACCTATCAGGGGTTCGCGACCACCCCTGCTTTAGACAATCATCAGTGAGACCTAAAATTAGTAAAATATAAGGAAAACATGATTGAGTAGACATTTTAGATGTGCATCATTCTACACAAAAATTGACATATCATTTAATACTGTCATCAGTGCTGCCTATTTATATGTGACGCACAATGTCAGGAATAAACCCCTTTTAGTTGCAAAGAACTAGTTAAGACAAAAAAAAAACCATAATGTAAGAAACAACACTGTCAAAAAACACCGTGCTTTAGCAGCGCTGAGTATAGCATGTTGGGCTTACTACAGAGGTTTTTGTGGCAAACGCATTCTTGGCCTCGTGGGAACCGAGCCCCTAACAGCTCTTCTGCGAAAGCTCTCTGGACCATATGTATGGCTTTGGGATTGAGTACTACCACAAGTCTGTTCAAAGTTAAAGTTGAAGATTCAACAAGTCCTTCAGCCACGGCAAGCTGCGTACTTAAATTGTTAGGTGAGCCGCTAATTTGGTTTATCTCCCCGAGCCCCGTACACTGCTTGAAAGGAGACCTAATCCTACAAGCAACAGCAGCAGAACCTTAGCTACATTTAAGCATGTTGTTACCACACAATTTCCTCCCAGAAGGAATCCATTAGAGAGTTTTGGATGGTTTAGCAGCCACATGTGTATGTAATAAAGCAGAATAATATCCTATTTTTTAAATTTACTTAAAGCTTATTCATTATTTGGAATAGGGGCAGTACCTCAAAGTAAAGATCGACTAATATGGGTGTTTTTAATGGCCGATAGGATACAATTATTAGTATTAAGAGGAGGCTGACAACCGATATTTGGAGCAGATATTTATTCGCCATAAAAGCTTAAAAATGGTTGTGAGAAAAATGTAACATTACAAAAAGACAAAGAATAATTGTTATAAATTCAAATAAAACTTAAATGGTGCTCTGAAACCTTTAACAGTCAATAAATTAGAACTTTAACACAACTAACATGACTAATAAGTATGGTATTTCTCTGGAGTCTCCCAAAACCAAACAACACAATATGTTCGAAGTGTGTCTTACTTTGCTAACAGTAGATAGTCAGATTTAAAATAAAATTCAAACATTTGTTTGGACGAGGAAATCCAATAAAAGTAGGGTCTCATTCACAATGGTTCTCTGGTTACAGCGATCAGTGAACTACTACGTACAATAAACATAATTTACAATAAGGCTACTATAGCACGCTTTGTAAAGCCTACTTGTGTACAACTAGTTGTGGTCATAATTATTATAACATTTAGTTACACCAGTGCTGGTGGCAACCCAATGTTCGCTTTTTTGTTTTAATGATGTTAATCAATATTTCTTTACAAAAACATTATACAGACTACGACTGTGAAACACGTTCTATGCAAGGAGAAACGCTGAGAAATATAGGGAAATCTGAGTTCGCGTTCAGGTGAAGGGGGAGTAAGACATAGATTTTGTCTGCTTCGGTGTGCATCGCTGTATCTTGACGACATTTCAGCTTAAGGTCGTCACTAATGGGGTTGGAGAGAGAAAAAATAGTAAGTGCAAATGTGAAAAATATTGGGAAATATGAAAAATTTCAGCAAAAGCCCTAACTGACTGCCTACAATGCGGAGGGGCTTCCTGCTTCACTGGCTCCGCCCCCAGTCGCTTATCCAATGAGAAGGTGCAGGGTGGCTAGCGTCAGAGACAGAAGGTGTAATCGGCTAAATAATACGCTGATACCGTTAGCCGTCAAATTCCTAAACATCAGTGGAGATAATCGGCCCGCTCGATAACCGGTCAACTTCTACCTTAAAGGCTTTTTAACTTTACAGTACGCACGGAAATGCCCGCTTTATTTATATGCATTTTCCTATCATTCTAGTACAGTAAGAAACGAATAAAAGAGTAGTTGTGCTGGTGTTACACTCTTTGCTGTAAGCAGTAGATGAGTTTGAATACGGTCTGAATTAAGTACATTTCTGAGGGAAGATTGACCTAAACTAACAGTGAACTGGTCCAATCCAGTCCACCAGACTTTTTTTATTTTCTCCTTACCAACAAGTTATGTCAAAGAGGCTGCAAACATGCCTTGTGTAATGCCACCTGCTAACTTGAAATCGGTACCAAATAATACATGCAAATGCATTACAATTACGTTTATCGCAGTTAATTCAACCACCGACAAGGAAATTAAAACGTACTGAAAAATTGGCCAGCTGATTTTTTTTCTAATATTTATCATGAATATAGAAAAAATGTGGTTTATTTCCAACCACAGTCATTTGTGTGTCCACTTCCTCCTTAACCTTTCACTCTTGACCACAGGTTCAGTATTTACACTCTATGATTCAATAACTGCTTTGGAAGCCACAATAAACCTCAACAGATTTCCCTAAGTACCAGATCGAATAGGCATCTATTTTTTTCACCGGTTTTACAAAGATTATTCTGGATATTGAATTTTTTTTTTAAGCCAAATAAATAACTATATCTCTCAACGGTGTCTTTTGTTAAGAGCAAGAAATTTCATCAAGTGTAAAATACAGAGGAAAGTGATCATCAAACAAAAAATTGTATAGCCCATTATCACAAAGAGTCTCAAAAGGATGCAGAAACCACAGACTATTATTACACCATCTCCAACATAATTGATGATAACCTGTCAGCAAGGGATAAAATTTGGCATGGACGGAGGTGCTGTGTTATATGTAACGAAAACAAACGCCAATGCAATTTTCTTTGCAACCCCAGTGTACAGCATTTATAAAGAAAGTTTAAAGCAGGATACAATAAAATCAAATATGTGTATACAAAAAGTAAAAAACTAAGTACATAAATTCTGTGTTGCATATGTGCGGCATAGTAGAAAAATTGTGTTGTGCCGTGGCTCACCGCTTAAAAGTTATTGTTGGGAGGAGTTAAGATGTTGTTCAGAGCCTCTTCAGTTCTGGTTCAATAGTGAACTCATCGTGAACCAATTTGCTTTTCCATGCAGTGTGGAGCTCAAGAAGTAATTGTTTAAGTGGTGAAACTAATCATCATGCAAAAGCTCCCAAATGTGCAAATGTGTCTTTATTCACAACAACATTAACGGTTCACATCTCTGTGAAAACTGTTGAGGTTGGCAGTAATGTCAAGAAGTGTTGTTTTTTTCCCCACTCTCACATTTTTTCTGTCATCAACTGCAAATGATACTCTTCGCCAACCTGTTTAATGTATCTGGCTTGATACACCAGAAGATACATTCAATTCCCAATGTTTATGCGAATGCACTGATCAACATTTCCTCTTCACTTAACTACAGAATGGTTTGTTTGACCCCGCTTAGACATACTCTAATCGGCCTGAACTTTAACTGCAAATGTAGTTCTCAAATAAAACCAAAACCAAAGAAAACCCTGAGTGTTGTAGCAATGTACCTTTAAAGGCAATAATTAAGCTATTATTTTACGTGAGTGGCAGTCAAGAATGTTACAACGTGATGCTTCTGTGTATATCTTCTAGAGTAACCTCTTTTGACACTTATTTGAGAGAGGTGATGATATTTCTTAAATTACCCAATCAATTTTTAGAAGTTTGACCTGGGAAAATAACAGTGGAACGTTTTAATTTTTAATGCGTCTGTCACGTCATAGATCACCAAAAGTGAACCACTGAGTGATATGCATAATAAGAGAGTGTCTGATTGATCAACATTGACAAGAGTGGTGGCGCAATGCAGGTAATTTTTTTGAATTTTTATTTATTTTCATTCAACTAGTCGATTTTTAGGTTCCTTTCATGCAGCGTACAAATAGCGTACAACCTTTAAGTGATGCAAATCTTGGACTACTTTAAAAAAAAAGAACAGAAATTCAATAAGTTGTAAAAGTAAATAAAAAGGTCTCCTGGTTGCCTTAAAGTGCAACAAGTCGAATAATTCATAAATCTGAAATAGTTTTGTGATGATTAGATTCAAACACACTTGACATAACATTTTCTGAATTGTAATTCAATCATATTTAAAAAATGTATTCATGATTCAAACTTGTGATGAAAAGGCTGTAAAGGAACACTATAAAATTTAAGCAGGTTTGCAGGGAAGCAGTGCAAATGGAGTTTGGTTGCGCTGGAAAAAATAAAAGACTGCAAGGTGTGCTCCCATTAGCCAGAAAGCAAGCCAGTCAAGGATTGACAAACATATACTTTACAAGTGCTCATATGAACTTAGGCTAGGTTCACACTATAGGCAAATGCAACGCGCATTGGATTTTGTGGGCCAATGCGAGCGACCTGTGAATGACTTTTATGATGACAGTTTGAATGGCCAATTCAAATTTTTTCATATGCGACCCGGGGCGCTTTTATATGCTGTCCTAGATCGGAAACACATTTAATGTTTTGTAATGCAACCTCAGCCCGAAACAGCCAGGTCGCATATAACGGACTTATGCGGCATCAAAAATGCAGTAAGCATTCCACATTCTGACAGTCATCACAAATCTTCAAAGTTGTTTTAAATAGCAATGGTGACTTCAGGGCGGCACGGCGGATGGGTGGTTACCACGCAGCCCCACAGCGTAGAGGTCCAGGGCTCAATTCCAGCTACCACAGCCTCCCCATGTGAAGTTTTGTATGTTCGCATTCCCAAAACATGCTTGTCTGGTGAATTGACTGGTCCAAATTGTCCCTACATGTAAATGAGGGAGTGAGTGGTCTGTCTCCGTGTGCCCTGTGACTTGCTGGCAATCAGTTCAGGGTGTCCCCTGCCCGCTGCCCAAAGATGGCTGGAATGGGTTTTAGCAACCCCACAACCCTAGAGAGGATAAGAGGCGCAGGAAATGGATGGATGGTGACTTCATTAAACACTTTAAAATATCTCTTCTCAGTATATGAGGCATAAATTTGAAATGTGTGGTCATATCACTAATTCAGCCAAACATTTATAACTCCTGATAATATTGTGACGTCTTTTGTGTACGGGTTCATTAAAGAATATACAAAACCCTCACTTCATTTTTATCTATATATTATTTCTGATTAGTCTTTTCCTGCATTGCTTATCTCTACTTAGGAAATGGTCAAAGATAAAAGTGCCCTGACAACAACCTTAGGTGACCGAGGTACGTGTTTACTTCCGCAAATAGAACATTGGCGTGTGTTCTCCGCATCGGATATTTACGTACAGAGGTTTTGTTTTGCGAATGACGTAAATTATCACACACAAAGATGAGAGGGAATTACCACAAAGATTGAAATTGAGCATAATAACGTGCATAGTAAACATGGTCTGAGAACCAGACTAACCAGAATGTTGACTGAAACTTATGAATATAGTTTAGGTGTAGCATGCACCTGTCCTCCTGGGCGCAACTTATAGGGGGCGATGATGCCTTATAAGACAATGCTGTAAGAATTAATGCCAGCTGCTGTTAATCAGCAGATAAGAAAAAATGCTATTTCAAAGAAAAAAACACCAGAGAGCAGTGTCTATCATTTTAAGCAGACTGGTTGATGAACATGGCAACAATTTCAAGCATTTACATGCACTTCTCAATCCTTGAAAACACAGCATTAAAATGCTTAAAATTTCAAGCGTCTTGTACAAACCCTGTAATGAAGATGAAGTCTGAGAAATCCTGCACTGTCAGGTATAAAAAGCAACACTAAACTTACTGCAAGTGGAGACAGAACTATGATGCTGAAATAATTGTTTATGTTGTTTATTTGGTAAGTAAAATAAACTTGTTTACATGCATCATCTTTATTTTACATGGTCTGTTTGCTGTGAGTGAATATGTGCTCCCGTCGCGTTTGTAATGTTTAAAAGTAATGTGCAGAAAGTTGGCTGAGGTTGACAGCTAAGTAATAAATAATGGTAATGACCTTACCATGAGGACAAGTTTGACTCAAAAGAGAACATGGTGCGTCGATCTACTCCCCTCACGTTCGAACAGAATGTGCATAGTGTCTAGCGGCAACACCCATTTACTTTCTTCACACGTTTCGAGTCCAAATTGCAGCCATGCAGCTGGTTGTTACTGTATGGAAGTGTTTCTCATCTGCAGACTCGCGGTTGAGCCTCACCGCGCACGCGTACTCACGCAAGGGAGCAATGTGGAGGGAAGCGACACAACAATAACACTCGGCATGCAGAAAACAGTACTGGCCCAGCGTATGCTGGAAATTGTAAGAGTGTGTATCTGCAATGCGAAATACCAGGCAGAGCTCACCCTTCAACAAAGAATGGGGGGCCGCGTAGTGCTTTTGGACCAAAAGCAACGTGCACTTCAAACTAGCGTGTGTGCTTACCTGATGTGGCATATCAACGTGGATGCGCCGCAGTAGCAGAGGGTGTGGAAAGAGGATGAGACCGAGAAGGGCAAAAATGTTGTGGTGACTAAATTTCTCCAGCCATCTGAAGGCGACGGCTCAAGGACTGCTGCCCCGTAAAAAACATCTCCTCTGGATAAAACCAAACTGTCAAAATAGAAGAAAAAAGGGAGTGAATAAAACAGTGTAACGGTCAGTCCACAGAGAGCGAGAGAGCTGGTTGGAGTAGGGAGGCAGAGTCACATTAAACCCGACGACGCCCCCTTGATCCCAATATTTTAACACGCGGGCTTTTAAAACCCAAATAAACGATAAAGCGCACGTGTAAACGCGAAACGAGACAGGGGGGCAACTCTTCACCTTTGACATGAATTCGTACGGCGTGGTTGCCGAGCTCCCGAGCTGAATTCAAAAGAAAAAAAATCACTTCTTTTTAAAGCAGTCATGCTCTATGGGAAAACACGCATTATCGGGGGTCTCCCTTCAACAGAGGATAAGCACGACGACATATTCGCGCGCCCCGCGACGTGAGCAATAACAACTCTGTCGCGGGGGGAAGAAGTGTCCAGGCCGTGGAGTGAAAACGGCCACGCGGCGATTGTGTCAAAATCCAACAGCCCGCTAAAGAGAACGACAACAACAGCTAGCACACTTTTGCCTGGCCCAAAAGCTTCTTCTAAACACAACCTAAGGAGGGAATTACAAAACACTAATGCTCGCTGATTGTTTAAACAATATAGTAAACACTGCAAATTAGGCTTAAAGGTGTAAAAATAACTTACAATTCCCCTTGCAAAACGGCGCATTAGTCCGGTGTTCTTGTTTCGATCGATGTAGCTGGACAGGCGCTTCTCCAGTGTCCCGCCCACTGTGCAGACCCACACCACATATCTATACATATCTATAATCCTCAACCGTCCAATCACGGCTCGTAACTCGTGAAAATACTCGTCGCTCATTGGTCGAGAAACTGGTCACTCTAAATTGTGTCGCCAGCTGTCTCCCTACCATATAGAGGTGTGTCTTGACGTCACGTTCAGCCTGTTCGTGTTCAGTAAACAATTGTAGATAAAAGATTACAAAAAACATTGGTTATAGACAGAAATGAGGGTTTTAATCAATCTGCGGTATACAAACAGTTTTATAAACACACACACACACACACACACACACAAACACACACACACACACACACACACGCATATATATGTTTATGTCTAAATATATTTATGGGATACTTCAGTTTAAGAGAGAATAATTAGATGTAATGCTACATTTATATCAATATTGTTAAAATTCCAGTATGTGAAATGCCAAGTCTTTGGAAACTGCATTTACTAAATAAAATATTCATGATTTAGCTATACATAATACATGAATGGCCCAGCATCTCCTCACCCTCGTGGCAAAAGATGGAAAGTGATAGTACCCTATACAACCCCAGCATCCCCTCACTGTCCTGGCAATTGATGGAAAGTGATAGCAGCCTGTACAACTGTATAGCTTCATATGTTTCGAACCTATTTGGGAGTTCTCGTGTTTCCTTTAATTGAAAGCCCAGTCCACCTAGATTAAATTAAAGATATTTAATATGTCAAAAGAGCACCTCCAAGTACGAGACCATGGTTATCAGCCGATAAAGGCTGGCATGCTCCAAGTGGAGGAGTTCAAGTATCTCGTAGTCTTGATCACGAGTGAGCGTAGGTTGGAATGGGAGATCGACAGAAGGACTGGTGCAGCATCTGCCGTCATGCGGGCCCTGTGCCAGTCCATCGTGGTGAAGAAGGAGCTGAGCCGAAAGGCAAAGTTCTTGGTTTACCGGTTAATCTAAGTTCCTACCCTCACCGATGCTTATGAACAGGGTCATGACCGAAAAAACTTAAAAATAAGGTGAGAAGTTCGGTCAACCGGGAAGGACTCAGTGTAGAACCACTGCTCCACCGCATTGGGAAGAGCCAGTTTAGGTGGAACGGGCCTCTGATAAGGATGCCTTATGGATGCCTTCCTCGGGAGGAGTTCTGGACATGTTCCACTGGCGGAGGTCCCAGGGATGACCCAGGACATTCTGGAGGAACTACGTCTTTAGGCTGGCCTGGGAACGCCTCGGGATCCCGTCGTAAGAGCTGTCTGAAGTGGCTAGGGATAGAGAGGTCTGGGCTTCCCTGCTGAAGCTGCTGCCCCCGCAAACAGACCAGATAAGTGAAAGAAAATGGATGGATGGACAAAAGCAACGATGTACCCTACTCGACCTTGTCCAGTTCCGGCTCATTTCTAAAGAGCTGGATGGCGCTGTACACTGAAAAACAACGGCGACCACATGATGAAGGTAGTGTATCCGAGCCAAATCCGGAGGTTTCTGCTGCTACAGGTAACCATGGAAGTCCATAATATCTGTTTCATGCAGGGGAGCAAAACCCTACCCAAAAAACAGGCCTGGAGAGGGAAGGGCACCTCCGGCTTTCCCAAGTCACACCAAAGGAAATGGTGCCCCTACGATCCTGGCGCTTAAGGGATCCGTGAGCCATGAGTGTTATGTTTGCCTAATTAGAACAAACTAGAAAGTGTAATTTTAAGTGGTGCTCATATTTCAAATAAATAAATAAGTAGATAACAAACTAGAATGGCTGGAGGGTCACATGCGTTGAGACGTGAAATAATTTTTGGGTGACGTTTCTTTTTTAGGCAGGGTCATTCACCTCTCAAGTGACCTACCTGGTTGCTTGTCAAAGATTGGGATCCTGGCCAAACCTGTTCTGACCTCAGAGAGTAAAATGTTTTTTTCTGTGATGCTGCTGAGACAGCAAAAGCAAAAATGCCAAGTTAGCTTTTTTGTGCAGTTTTTACATCTAGGGTAACCCTAATGCCTATAAAAATGGAGTTGATATTTAATGTAGTTCTAGCTTGGGAAAGTTAAATGTCTTTCTAGTGAAAAATGCCAAGTCACCAAAACAAAAGTCAGCTTTTTGGGGCATTTTTCACATCAAGGGTAGCCTATCTGACTCCTGTGAAAGATGCTGCTCCTATTTAAACTCCTTTCCTTTTTATTGAGTGGACAGACATACAAACAAACAGACTAACAGACAGATAAACAAACTGAAAACACCCTTGCTTTACTTGGGGTAATACATATGCCTTTGCGAAGGTGCCTTACAGGTGCATTCCAACCGTTTGCCTTCTGACATTTTTTGAATACCTTGTCTCAGCTAATGCATGATTTTTTTTATCTCTGGTACCAAATCCGAAAGCATTGAATCACAACCACAAAAAAAACATACATTAGTGAGAAAAAAATAAGCACAAACTTCTTCTACTGCTCAAAAACAACTAACTATGATCATTATACTTTTGTGTTTTACCCTAATTTATTTGTCGCTCACCATTTTTGCAGTTGAAAAAGATTTAAAATAATTTTACTGTTTCAAAACCTGAGAAATGTTAAGGTTGTCAGAGAGACACAATCTTGCTTGTTCTGAGAGAGGATTACTCACACATTTATATCCAACCCAATTGCCCTTGATATGCAATTACTTGTATTAGTGAAATTCATGAGAAAAAAATACTTTTTAGAAGGGCAGTGAAGGTAGCGTGTACATAGAGCACTGACATGGGTTGTGTCTTAGGATAAGATAAAATAATCATTTTTTCGTTCCACAATGGGGACATTTATTTTGTTACAGCAGTAAGACAGTGGGTAACGAATAACAGCTAAGAAAATGAACAAAATAAACAAGTATTTAGAAATGTAAAAAAAAAAAAAAACAGGATATTTCACAATTTAGGGATTTTCTTAAGTCAAAATTGTAGATTTTTAACACATCCATCCACCAATTATCGGCACCACTCATCTTCAGTAGGGTCACGGGGGTGCTGAAGCCAATCCCATCTATCTTCGCGCAGTAGGAAGGAACACCCTGAACTGGTTACCAGCCAGTCGCAGGGCACACAGACAGAAAACTCACTCGTTCATTCACACCTAAGGACAATTTGAACCAGCCAATTAACCTGACCTGCAAGTTTTTGGAATGTGGGAGGAAACCGGACTGCCCGGAGGAAACTTACGCAGACACGGGGGAAAACATGCAAACTTCACAAGGGGAGGCTGCAGCAGCTGGACTTGAACCTCAACCTCTGCCCTGTGGGGCTGCGCGCTAACCACCCATCCATTCTAACATATATGAACATTATTAAATAAACTAGTATGTACTAATACTGTTCTGAGCGTCTGCAGATGCACATAACTCTCTTTCCTCATGGCAGAAAGCAATAGTGCGACCAAGGATTTAGTGCACTTCTCATCCCCAAATAATAGAATTAGTGATAGTATTAGCAAGTCAACAGCAAATCAGGGCATTCAGTATTTTTGGGGGGAGGATTACCTAACCATAGATACTTTTATTCAATGGGAGCAGCGCATAGACTTAATTCATAAATTAAAGTAAGACAATAAAACTTCATATATGGATTTCTTGCTCTGCCAATCAAATAATGAAGAAGATGTAGTTTCACTTATTCGTAAATCTGACTGTGCATTACCGTATATGAACTTGGTCTGTATTGTAGTTTGCATCTTCATCCTTTGCTGGATCAATAGACGGTATCCAATCAAAGTCAAAACTGTTATGCATGTGGTGCATTTTGGCAAGAAAAACACCACATAAAATCCTTTGCCATCTTTTGTCTTGGGTTTGCATGATTTGTTACCAATGTTTTTACGTTTTTTACCCTGAATGCCCTTTCTCTGTAACCTACTACCGTGGACGTCTATGTCAAAATTTTCTGGCTAACTTTCAGTCAAACTGCAAAATGAGTGCGCAGCCTCAGTTTACCTTGCAAGTCTCCGACCAACACTAATGTGAACGTGCATATTTAGCAAACAAGCAGTTCTTTGCCATGTTTGCAACATTGGAACAATTTATGAAGTGTTTGGAGTTTTATCTCAAGAGCTGTGCTACTGCTTTTCAATTCTGTTGCTAACAAGAGGTCTACAATCTTGTCAAAGATGCACAGTCTGTTGTGCACTTCCAATGACATAGTAAAGTGGAGGATGGTGACCCAATTTTTACAGTAAATGAACAATCAGCTATGTGTTTTCTTTCTCTAATCTCAGTGGAATTTTAAAATGAATGGTTTTATAGTTGCGGACTTTCAAATTATATTCACACTGAAAAGGAAATCCCCTGAAATAGTAGTAATTTAACCAGTCGTCAATTTTGGCTTATTCTTTTGTTGTTTTTTTTCAACATATTTGCCATCCCCGCAAAAATTTTCAAAACTGCCTATTGTGATTTGAAAACTAAAGTAAAACAAAGAAAATGGGAGTGACAGAGTATTTATATGTTGTGAGATAACTTGGTCGAAGTTTGAAATAAACGCTTTATTTTAGGATACGTTTCCAAACCCGTCTAATTTCATTCCAGCTGTGGTTGGTCTCCAGCCATGAACTGTGCAGAATCTCGGGCCAGGCTTCGGACATCTACTTCTGTGAAGAAAATCGTCTCTGAACAAGGTTTATGGTTGTTGACCTTATGCAGCCGCCAAGACTTCCACACGGGCTTTTTTGGAATCCTGGCAGCGGTAACCAATGTTTTTCTTTGTGGTTGATCACATCATGTGGACTCTGGACCAAACCTAGTTGATGAACATCACATAGTGGATGTGATTGGGCTGAGGGTCTATTCGAGGGATGTCGAAAATACGAATCTGGACCTTTGGATGATTTAATGTGGCCCGCCATGAATTTCTGAGTACCGTAAATTCCAGACTATAAGGCGCTATTTTTTCCCCAAATTTTCAATCCTGCGGCTTATTCAGAGATGCGGCCAATTTATGTAATTTTTCTAACGGGCCGCCAGCGGCGCTCGAGTATGAGAAGTAAGAATTAGACCGATGGAATATATGTGCCGAGGAAAATCACAACTAATGAGCGTGAACATACCCTTATCGTGCAAATTGCACAAAATAAGGCTTATGACGCAGCCACTAAGTTTTAAGCAAACGGGCATATTACTGGGGTGAATTGAAGTTAAGGAGCGTGGAACCACGTGATCATGATAATATTTCTTTCCGACATCGAGAAAGACAACTTAGTCATCTTTACCAATAAGGAAGAAGTGGACGGTGTTCCGGGAGGGGGGAAGGATTTTTTAAGGGTTATTGTTCTATCTTCTTTATTCATTATCCATTATCCGTTATCGGTCAGTTCATAATACGCTACAAAGCCTAGGAGCCGGGACTCTTACTCTCAGCCAAAAGGCCAAGCTAAGGTCCTAGCCTTAAAGCCTTGCTGCGATCATTGCGAATGCACCGTTCCCGGAGGTACTGCAATACCGGGCCGATGCGTGGAGTGGACAGAGCAAGCTCTTATTCCGGGGGGAGGGCAGGTTTTTTTGTAAGGGTTATTGTTCTATATTCGTTATCAATTAACAGGCAATTCAAACTTAACTACAAAGCCACGGGCCGAGACACTTGCTCTCAGCCAAGAGGCCGAGTCAAGGTCCTAACCTCAGAGCCATGCAGCGATCAGTGCGAAAGCACCGTTCCCGGATGTACTGCGATATCCGGGCCGATGCGTGGAGTGGACAGAGCTAGCGCTGTAACCTTCATGATCATGCTATATCCCTTGACAACACGGCTTTTATTTTCTTAACAAACTAGTTTGCAGGTGTGCGAGCGTCTTTTTAGTAGCTTGAGGCTATGGTTTAGGATGAAAGTTATATTATTATTATTAAAGCTTTGAGAACTCTCTCGTTGTACCATCTTTCTTTGTAAATATGTGTAATATGTATTTGCAACTGTATATTTTTGTAATGTATTTATTTGTATTTATTTGAGACACTTATTCTGCACGAGCAAATTAAAAAAGAGGGGCGGAGCAAACGCCAACGCTTATGGGAAAGTGGGGACCGGTAAAGGTGAGATTTTGTGGACACGGCGGACAATAATGGATATATATTTTTCCCACCCTTACCTTTGGAAATATACACTTTTTTCCCTTGGATTACTATCAACGGGCACCCAGAATCTGCTGGTCTGCAACAAATTTTAAGTACCTATATCATTTTGCTCTCATTTTAGCGGCTGTGATTTTTGGACTGTGTGCTTCAATGAAGGGCATTTGCTTTCAATCGCGGGACTTGAAATTTGGCTTGGATTAATCTCGTGTTTGTTTGATGTGGGTGCATGCTGCTTATATACAGGTGCGGCTTGTGTATGGACAAAATCTGTTTTCCCCCTAAAAAGTGGTGGGTGCGGCTTATAATCAGGTGCGCTCTATAGTCCGGAATTTACAAAATTCACAGTATTTATAAAACGCATTCAACGCCAAACATCAAAATAATTTCCCTTTGCTTGTGAATACACGTGTTGAGTTTAGAATGATTACAATACGCAGCACAGTGGGTGAGTGGTTAATGCTTAGCTCAGTGGTGCGGAGGTCCAGGGTCAGATTTCAGTTGCTGCAGCCTCCCCATGCGGAGTTTCCATGTTCTGCCTGTATATGCGTGGGATTCCTATGGGCACTCCGGTATCCTCCCACATTCCAAAAGTTAATTAGCCATTGTAAATTGTCCCTAGGTGTGAATGAGCATGTGAATGGTTGTATGTCTTCGTGCTCCCTGCAACTGCCTGGCACCAGTTAAGGGTGTCCCCTGCCCACTGCCCGAAGATAGCAGCCAAACTGAGTTTGACATCCCTGGTCCGTACAATTGATTGTTTTTATTCAAGTAGAACAAACGTGTTAAACAAATAAACATAAACTGCTCAATACTTTTTACGGCTATTGAGCATGTGGTAGTCTTTAATTTTTTATCTAAGTATGTTAAGACCTCGGATTTATTTTTGAGGACAATTGATGGAAGTTTGCAGATGTCAAATTACACTATCTTAAATTACTTCAATTTTTGTTCATAACCCCAAGACAAACATGAGTTCGACAAAGGAATGAGAGCATATTGATTTTGGCAATGGGAATGAATTGTACTATGAATAATGACATATTTATATATTGCCCCACAACAGTTTTATACTATTGAAATTGGCTGCCAGTTTTATTATCATCAGCAAAAAACACATACAGACACCATGGAGTGAACGTGTGGGCATCTAAATAATGTTGTTAAATGCTTTGAAAAGGGCTAGATACATCTATATTGTTTAACTGAGAATTCAATCTTAACCTAACAATGCAACTTTTACAAATTCAACCCTTTTTTATATTCAGCACATATGTTTTTAGCATTTTTTTAAAATAAAAGAATGCTGAAATGATTGATTGGTTGACTGAATGCCTGACTGACCGATTGACTGACTGACCGACTAACTGAATGATTGACTGGCTGACTGATACATCACTCAACTATGCATCCATCCATCCATCCTTCCATCCTTCCATCCATCCATCTATTCATCTATCCATCTTTCCACCCACCCATCCATCAATCAATCCACCTTGGTCTTTTTCAGGGGTGTCAAACTCAGGGGGCACAAATGCTATGAAAAAATCTCACGGGGGCCGGACTAGTAAGTTTAAGAGCAGGAGAGAGGAAGAAAAAGACAGAGAAAGAGAGGGAGGGAAAGAAAGAGCAACAGGGAGAACAAGGGACACAGAGTAACAGTGAGAGAAAGAGAGCAGAATAGAGATATGAATGGAGAAGAAGGGGGAAATTAATATAGAGGGAAAAGGAAAGTGAAAAAAGAGAAAGACAAAAAGAATAAGAGAAGTGAAACGACAGAAAGAAAAAGAGTCAGCAGGAGAAAAAGAGACAAAGTGAGGTGAGAGAGAGAGTGAGAGAGAGAGAGAGAGAGGTCGAAAAAGGAAAAGAAAGAGGGTGAGAAAAGAAAGAGAAAAAATAGAATGAAAGAGAATTAAAGTGTAAATTAGAGGGAGATAATAGAAAGAGAGCAAGACCGAGAAAAAGAAAAAGTTAGAGAGTGAGAGAGAAATAGAGAAAAGAGAAAGAGAGAGAGAAAGAGAGAAAGAGAGAAAGAGAGAAAGAGAGAGTAAACAGGAGAAAGAAAAAGAGGGAGGAATAAATAAAAAAGAAGTGAGTCAGAGAGAAATGGAGAAATACTACCACAATTATTTTGCAAGTGTTAAATGGATTTGGTGACATCCGGTGGAAATATTTAAAACTACAGCTCATTTTCCTCTTGCGCTTCTCTCACTGTTGTCTTGCGGGCCGGATTTAAACCATTGGTGGGCCTGATCTGGCCTGCGGGCTGCCGGTTTGACACCTGTGGTCTATTTGATGACACTTTTTAGCTTCAGTCAAGGAGTCATTTGAGAATGTTACAAAATATAGTCATACAAAAGGATACAAGATTAGGCTGTTCTTTTACAAATTGTAAGCATTTTACAAATAAACTGCACAGATTCACAAAACAAATCTAATTTTTCATAGTGAATTCGCGAATACAACTTCAAAACAAAAACAATATAATATCAATACATGTTCAATTGTATTTTCAATCTCCCAGGCTATTATCTGCGGCTCTACTCTATGTTCTCAAGCTTTAACTATATACTTAGAGACCAATGTTTAAATTCACTGTTTAAGTTTAGTAAACACACAAATGAGATAATTACACAAGTAATTTCAAATCCAATAACTATGGTTCATTTTGAATACAGCCTCAAGACAATTCTAAAAATCAAGGGTTTAATTTCTTAAGATAAACTGACTAAGAAAATATTTGCGTAGGAGATAATGAAAGATTTACCTCCAAATAACAAATTATGTGAGAAAACGAACAGCCAATCAAGCCAAGTCACATTTATTTGAATATCCTTTAATACAAAATGTCTCAAAGGACTGCACAGGCCCCTATTACACCACCCCCTGATCCAAAACCGATATGGTAAGCTTTATGAGCTAAGACTTTCAAAAAAAAAAAACCAGTTTTTATTCAAGTTTCCAAGTCAAAATATTTTGTATGCTACTTTTTAAGAACACACAAAATTTCAGCTCACAGATAAAATAGTAATGACGTGTTGACATTTTATCGATCCCATAAAGGCTCAATGTAGAATTTGCAAGGTAAAAACAAAAAAAAAACAGTCAATCATTTTGAAAAATGATTTTATTGGAGAATAGTTTGAACCAAGTCATCAATTACAAAAGGTAATTTGGACCAATATTTTTGTGTTTATTTATTTGATTTTTGTTTTCACTTTAAAACAGTTAACTTAAAATTCATATCAAGAATTAAATGTAAAATAATTACGGATTCTTTTACACCTAATTATTTTTTAGCTACACACTCATATTTAAAATATTAAAAGAAATTGTCTTTATCACATATCATTTATTTTTAAAAATACATTAAGACCAAACCTATTAAAATAAACATAGCTAGATGTCAAAACCAAAAAGTTTTCTGCCCTAGACAAATTAAAGGAAATTCCCCAAAAAACTGCAATTCGCTAGAAAGAAAATCCATTGTTAATATGAAATTGTTTTTGTTTTCTGTCGCCTGAAACTCTGCACCCAATACCCACCAAAAATGGTCAAAAACCCACAAATAACTCATGTAAGCGTTGAGTGTTAAAACTGTGCTGCCAATAACAAAGTGCTTTTTATTCTTGATTTATTTTGTTATTTTATTTCATTTTTATATTGAGAAAGAGATTTTAAAAAAATGTTCTTCTTCCAATGTTCTTCATGGAAGAGTCATTATCTTGTAAAATGTTTAAGGTCCAATTCCTTTTCAATTATTGTTTTCTGTTTTTGGACTTGTCACTTTTTATCTTCATGTAATATTTGAATTTGAATTATTATTATGGTGAATAATCCCAGGTAATCAGTGGGACTTAATAGTAATCTGAGAAAGAAACTATAGGGAACATCAAGGTGGATGTAGAACTTTCAAGAAAACAAGCCTTGTTTATGTAGGTTGCAGTAACAAGACAAATGGGGTCTTCCTGTTGCATCTAGTAGAGACAAAAGAGAATGAATATTTTCAAAAAAATATCCAATTTTATGCATACTTGGCTCCTACCCTATACTTTACTTTTTCTTCAAAACTTCGACAAAACCACGTATCATTTAATGTTAAAACAAGGAAAAAAAGCCATATGTTTTGTGTTGGTCTCATTTATTGTACATGCAACACACAACTACAGTATATAAAGAGTGCTAATGGTTTTAACAGCCACTATACATTCATCCCGTCAAGTCTAAGGTTGCGTGATATGTCTCAGCGTGCAGCCTGTGTGTGCATGTGTTGGAATCTAGGCCATCCCTTGTGGCTTTGTGTCTGAGAGGCGGATCAGCCTATATGAGGGGCAGCTAGGCATATGGGCGGGTTTTCTGTGGGGAGCCTACGCATGCGCATACGGGACAGCAAGTTTCCCCTTATGAGCCCGTATATGCGTGGTTTCCATAATGTCAATAAACGTCAATATAAGACGAAAAGTACACACCCAAGGCTTCAAAGTCAATAGTTTCTGTGACACACTCATCGTCACTTTTCTGGCTCTCTTCATTCCACTTTATTACTCCCTCCTTCTCGCCACCCCACAAATAAACACTCACACGCACAAACACACGCTCACACACACTCAAGTTTTCTTCTTGAGTCTTGGAAACAGCTGGAAAAGCAAATAGTCAGGCCAAGCATAGACCCACTTGCTCTCACACATGACTGGACCATTACTTGGATGAATGCAGCCCTCACACCGATTTCCTCAGCCTTAGTGGAAATTCGCAAGTGCTGCAGCAGCACACATCTAAAGGAACAAAGCGGCTGTTCGAGCCCACACACGAGGTTCGTGCAGTCCATCCAGACAACGATTCTCCCCGCTTGTATCTCGTCTTCCTCAGTGCAATAATCAACAACTTAGCACCTCTTAACTAACCAAACCCCTTCAGAATCCACCGCAGCTTGGTTGGATCGTATCCAATGAGGCATGAGGGAATAGGATAGCGGTGCAAAATTGGGTCAGTAAGTCAGTTGATGCAGTACACAACGCTAGCCTGTATTGCAGGGGTCCCTAACCTATTCCGGACCTTGGGCCGTTTCAATATATGTAGGTTTACATTATGCAATAGTCCAATTGGACTATTGGTTATATTCCAGCCATGTAAACACACAAAGAAATTCATAATGTTCTTTGTTTGGCTGTGTGTAGTCGGATTTAAATAGTTGGGTTAGTCCGTTAATTAAGGATATCAAAAACAATTGCAAATGACTCCTTGAAGGCTTAAATAGACAGACAGACCTTGTTGAATTACTTTTTAACTGCAAATCTATAAAATAATTACAAGACAAATTAAACGAATAATGCAGGGCACTGTAAAAGTCTGTCAATTGCAGATAAAATGTAGTAAAAATCATGTTTTCCATGAAAATTTAGTTGTTATTTTGTTCCCATTTTTTTTTATAATTTCAAATTTATTTGTTTTATTAGGTTTATTAAAATGGGAAAACAGTGACATGGTTTTATGAAAATCTAGCGCATTAACTATCATCTTCTTTCACTAAAAAATAAAGTTTTAAAATGAAGTAAAATAGGAAATAAGATAACTGAAAATGAAGAATATCAGCCAGTGGTTACAGGTTTATTTTTGTGGCATAGTATCTAAAAAAACTGAATAGTGATTTAGCCTTTGACAAAATCATAAAGAAGAGAAGTTGTTCTGCAAGTATTTCATCTAAACATTACAAAACAAAACAATTGAAAAAGTAAGTCTGAACAAACTGAAATGAATAAAAAAGTAAGCTGCATCATATCTGGAAAAAATGTCAAACTAAAGAGTGATGTTTGATTCTAGCTGCAGACGAAAATTAAGTAAGAAATAAAGTAAAAATGCACAAAGTGTTCACAAGCTGCATTGTGCATGTGGCAAGGTAATTGTCCATGATTTGTCACAGCTCTTCAAAATGTAGTTGTGTATTACCAAGACAAGACAGAAGCAACTGTGAACACGTGTTACCCTTTGCATTGCTGATGCTGGTCACGCTGTTGCGCAACCCGGCCTTTTGTTTCTTTTTGGTCCAGTTTAATTTGGCGTCGACACAACGGCGTGTTTTAACCGAAGTGGGGCCACCAGGGTTTGTACTGCCCCCGTTTGCTTGACGTTAATGTTGCTTCCCTTCGTTTAGTGATTGTTCAATAACCGCCTGCAAAATTACAACCCTGTAAACAAACCACCCACAACCACCATGCCCCGGGCTCGTGTTGCTTTTGACGTTTACCTTGGTGGCCTTTTTCACAAATCATATAGAGACAAATGACAATTTCTGTTGAATCTGGAAGGGTTTGTACTAATACTGAATAGGTCTACAGTACAGACGCTTCCCTACTTACAAACATTCAAGTTACGAAAAACGGTAGATGGGACCATTTTTGGGAGGGATTTCGAAAAATATCCGGACATTGCTGTAAGTTTGATTTTGTATTGAGTGCAACTTTTTCCGAGTACAGGACATTATTGTAGTGCTTCTTTCTGCCACTACCGGCATGTGGTGGCGCTGTGAGAAGTCACCCAGCATCCACCCCGAAGAGGAAATCCGCTTCCTCTTCCTAGTTCTTGTGTAAACATACTTTGACATTTTTATTGTTTAATATCTTGTGCATCCATTCAATATGGTTGGTGTTAGGTGTAAAGAATAGGTGAGCCTTTTCTTTTGAAATGAAAGTGGAATAAGAAAGCTTGATGCTGTTGAGAAAATGGTTGGGTCGCTTTTTTTCGGCCACTTTTTACCACGGAGGAGGAAGTTGCCTAACTCTTGAAGCTCATCTTCCAAAATTAAGTTAAACTTAACTATATTTTCTTTATTGAGCATATTATTTTATTAAATGTTTATTTTTTAGTACAAAACAATACAGGTAACTTATACAAGCCTTAAACATACTTATATAACCCTTAAACATACTTTCCATACAAAATATATTTATCAACCCTCAATCATGCGCGACACAAGGGTTCACGGTCACCTGGATTATTGCCTGCCTTCAGTAAACAAAAAAATACAAAAGTCAAGTCAAGTCAAGTCACATTTATTTATATAGCCCTTAATCACAAAATGTCTCAAAGGACTGCACAGGATTACAATTACACAATTACCTGATCCTAACAACATGCAGGCAAGGAACAACTCAAAACCTCAGCGTGAGGAAAAAGAGAAACCTTGAGAAGGGACCTCACAAGTGGTAATCCCCCTTTCAGGATGACCAGGGTGAATTAGATTTAGCATTACAGTACACAAACATAGTAAACACTAGGTAACATGTTAAAAATTTGTCCGGAAAGTGCATGACAGCAACGACGCCCCCAGCCTGTAAACTAAACTGACAAAAGTCAGGGTGTCTGTGCACGACTGCAATCATCTTCAGCACGATGTTATTGAGCTCAAGCTATGGACAGCAGACAACATGCGAGCACATTAGTAGTGAAACTTTAATAATAACAATGAACATAGCTTTCCCTCGTACCTGCATTCAGTAAACAAAACAATACAAAAGTCAGGGCGTCTGTGCACGACTGCATACATCTAAAACATTAACAAAAATACAAAAACGGGACATCACTCAACATGCCGCACATCGTGGCGTGGTTGCATTGAAACATCACAGTAATCATCGTTTCGAGCTGCATTACTTTACTTTTAATTGGTGCTTTTTCAATGCATCATTTAGCACAACTTATATACATTTATATACAAAAATAGTTCGTAAAAGCAGCTCCTATATCTAGCAAAATATGCATTTTTACCCAAACTGATATTGGCACAGCTTACCTTCAGCACGATGTTATTGAGCTGAAGGTACGGCGAGCGCAGAAGCCATAAAGTGCCAAACGAAAAAGACAGTCGCACACACCCATGGCTTAACAAATGAATGCGGTACAAGAATTTTAACAGTAATGCAAAAAAACCACAGATTTTGTGAGAATTCAAAAAAAAACTCAAAACAATCAAATTTCAACTCTGTTACATGTAGCACTGATGCAACTTATGAAGGAATTCAACTTACGAATGAACGTCCGGAACCCATCTCATTCATAAGTAGGGGAGGGTCTGTATCTACTTCGTTCAACGCAAGAGACTGTGCAAAAATACCCTAATTTTGCCAATGTCTCATTGTGTGGCAAACAGTTTGCTTAAAAGAGCTGCAAGAAAAAGCTTAAAATCAGAAAAAAATAATGCTAACTAGATGTTTTTCTCTCCGTCAAATAATGCGGGCTCCTATTTTCTTGGTCTCTTGTACAAAAAATAATGGTTAATACCAGCTTCTCAAAGGTATGTGTCACTTATTATTTGTCATTTATCAATGCATTGTTTGAGATTTTTCAAAAAAATAACGTTCACCTGATTGTGTTTGTTTATTTCAAAAAGTAAATCCACACCACTTCTACACTAGTGTAACTTGAAAGATAATCAGGTGCACCAAAGTGAAATGTTACCATTTCAAATAGATGGTGTTGGAATATGGAAATGTGTCCCTGCATATGTATTCCTAAGCAGTGTTCCCTCTAAGCTGCGCGCGTGCGCAAGTGCGCACTGATCGCACATTCTTGGCGCACAAGAAAATCTAGCCAGCGCACAAAAATGAGGGCTCAAAATTACTTATTAAGAAGCGACTTAAGTGAAAGTTACAGTGCATGAAGGTAAAAATACACGGGTTCCCCTGAAGTTGTGTCCTAAATGCGGTATTTTGAAGTCGAACGAAGTTGAGTAAAGTTAGTAGAGTATGTCGAGAACCGGCTTCTTCGGCTCGGCTCACTAAAAATGGTCCTAAACGGCTCTTCAGGTTGTTTTTGCTTCTTTAATCCCAGAATGACCAAATATTAAGTAAAATTATGCACAAAATGACTTAAAGGAGGGGGGGAATAGAACCAAAAAGAAAAAAATACAAAAATGAAAAATCTGCAAAAAAAAGAAACAAAAGGAAGAGAAAAAAAGAAGGAAAATTTAGAAAAAAGCCAGAAAAAAAGAAAAAGAAAGAAATGTAGGAAAAAAGTAAATAGAGAACAAAAAGAAAAAAGTAACAGCTCGGAAAAAATAAACACAATGAGATTGTTTTAAAGTAATTAAAAAAAAAGTAGAAAAATAAGTTTGTGTTGCATTCAAATAATTTCCAATTATATCAAGTGAATCGTGTTGCCAACATTGTACTTCCACTAAAAAATGTGATTAAGTACAGTTCTGTATCTTACAACTGACTAAATAAGCCCCCAAAAATGTTAATATTATGCGACAAAATATATCAGGAAATAAAAAGAAATGGATATCTTGTGAAAGAATTGTAAGAACAAACGACGTATGTAGGCCGTACAACCTTTGCAATAGTACACGAGTCAATTCATTCAAAAGAGAAAAATAATTTTGCATTGCCGGAAACTCAGCAAAATGTAACTTGATGTCAAGTTTTGAACATGTTTGATAATTAATTATCTTGCCACACTTGGGATTATGGTGGCTCACTGTTGTTTCAAGCGTTGCTCACCGACTTTGTGTGAACGCTCAGACCCGTGGAAAATTAGAGGGAACATTGTTCCTAAGTGTATGAGTTTCCCTATCACTCTTATAAATCTATCTAAATCATCTCATCATTATTTTACAACTACCCACGCTTATACTGTACTTCTTAATGGTGGGGTGTCCTTATAAACTGGAAAGTAGAATATTTACTCTATTAAGTATGTGCTAACAATGCCTATCTGCTTAGATCTTAACTTTAGCAAAGGTGGTAGGGTTGAGGAACACGTTAGGTAGGAGGAAAGAGGGTAAAGTTAAAGAGTAACTTTATGCTCGTCACCACAGTTTTTGTTAGGGTAGCATATAGAAGTAAGAAAAAGCCTGTTCCAAGTACAGTCCAAAAGTCAACCCAAACGCCGAAAAGATGGAAATAATGTGTTTATTCAGGTGCGTCTAAAAAATGCACATACTTGCATGCGCAACATTAGGAACTTGACAGAGGCTGCAATGATGACACAAGCCAGATGATATAAATAAATAACCGCCCATGGAAAATTTAAGAGGGATATAAATCCTACAAAAGCAGGTTCAATACAGTTTTCGATACGGTGGTGCAAAATGATTTGGAGAGGTATGATTCTATTCACTCAAAGAATATTCAAATCATGCATTTGTCACCTCCCATCTTGATTACTGTAATGTAGTACTCTCATGTCTCCCGAAATCTAGCATCAAAAGACTGCAGCTGGTACAAAATGGTGTAGCCAGGCTTTTAACTAAGACAAGAAAGTTTGATCACATGACCCGATTTCTGCGGACAAGCATTGGATCCCTATCATTTAAGAATAGAATAGAATAGAATAGAATAGAATAGAATAGAATAGAATAGAATAGAATAGAATAGAATAGAATATAGCTTCATTATCATTGTTACAAAATGGGTTCAACATATTGTGAACACGAAATTGGCATGGCACTCCTGTTTCACATTTTACAGTAAGGATAAAAGAAAACAAAAGAGATAAAGGATCATTTACACAATATTTGCACAATATATACACAGGAAAGTGTGGGCATGTTAGGGTGTTTACATACAGTTTTGGGATCGTATTAGTGCAATATGTGGTAGTGCAAAATAGGCAACATTGTGCAAAGTAAGCATAGGCATGAATACAATTTTACATCTGTATGAGGTAGTGTGTTTGCAAGAGTTTCGTTTTTTTGTGCAGTGTGTGTTAAGGGTGGTGATGGCTCTGGGGAAGAAACTATCTCTGAGTCTGTTTGTTTTTGTTTGGTGTGTCACCTGTAGCGTCTGTCGGAAGGCAGCAGGTCAAAGAGGTGGTGGTCGGGGTGAGAAAAGTCCTAGATGATGTTTTCTGCTCTTCTGAGGTAGCGAGAGCAGGCAATGTCCTCCAGACTGGGTAGAGAGCAACCAACGATTCTCTGGGCTGTGTTGATGATCCTCTGAAGTGTTTTCCAGTGTGCTGCCGTGCACCCATCATAATGCAGTATGTCAGGATGCTCTCCACTGTGGCTCTGTAGAAGGACATCAGCAGCTGCTGTTTCAGATGATTTTTCCTGAGCACTCTCAGGAAATGGAGTAGGTGCTGGGCCTTCCCTACCACCGCTCTGGTGTTTGCAGACCAGGGGAGGTCATCAGAGATGTGCACACCCAGGAATTTGAAAGAGTGGACTCTCTCTACACAGTCTCCGTTTATAATGAGTGGTGCAGGGTTGCTGTCTTTCCTACTGAAGTCCAGTATGAGTTCTTTTGTTTTTTGTTTTTTTGAGGTGGTTTTTCGAACACCACGTTGTCAGTGACTCCACCTCATCCCTGTACGCCGCCTCGTCCCCTTCAGAGATGAGGCCGACCATGGTCGATGTGATTTTAAGGTTCAGTTGGTATTATACAAAATTTTGCATGGACTTACCCTCTCACATATTTCAGATTTCTACTAAGAGCCTTTACTCGGAAAATGCTGGTCTACTAGTGATCCCAAGGGCCAGGAAGAAATCCACCGCTTCGAAAGTATTCTCCTTTTGTGCCCCGGTGCTCTCTGGGATTCGATCTACAACCTTAGTTGAGGTGTTGAAATCTAGGCTTAAAACACACTTATATTTAATAGCGTATGAATTATGTTTACTTCAGGAAGCTGTCAACCAGACATTCTGTTATCAACTATATTTTATGTTTATCATATCTGTGTACAGTCTGTTCATTCTCCTCATACTGAGGTTTTTGACCTAATGTAACTATTGGCTTGGAAAGGAATGGGCGCCACCAGGCTGTACTTGCCCAAGACACACCACAGGAACTGGTGCCCCAACGACCCTAATGGTTCAGGGATATATCCACCCACCCCACCCATGTAGGTTTTAAATCAGGGGATGGTGTAATAGTAGTCTGTAGTAAGGGCTATACAAATAGCATGACTTGACTTGACTTCAATATTGTTAAGTCGGCAAGGATGTAATGTGATTACTTTTTTTACATACCATATTTTTTATCATTTATTGGTCGGAAGGTAAATTTAAGATGAAAGTTGTGATGTTTTATTTAGGCGGATTAACATTTTTATGATTTGAAATAGGAACTGAGTGTACTTTCCACTATTCACTTTGTCTCTTGTTTCTGTTTTTGAGGCGTGCAGGAGAATTTTTGATTGCCAGTTCACATTATTATTGTTTTTTTATTGACAGACGAGTCCATGCTGTGACAATGTGTCCTTCATTGTGTTTTTTATGGTCATGCGTGAGTCATCCAATTCATTGGGGGAATATATCAATAATTCAAACAAATATAATCTAGATAATGGCAAAAAACAATAAGTTGATGTTCTATGATGTTTTTCTTCCTAAACTGCTTAATTTTAATCACAGTTACTTTAAATTGGTGACATAATATACAGTGACGAACCGCTGCACTCGACGACCCCACTCATTGTTGTTGCAAGGCCCTATTTGTGTCACACTGGGTGTTATGATGAGCTTCACCCAGGGGATCAACAGGAGACTGAATGGATCTCGTATTTTCCCTTCTCTTTTCTAAGAGACAATTTTGTTGCAAAAACTTGCTTGTAATGTCTAAACTATTTATGCAGTCCATTCATAACCAAGGTTAGGCGATAGCCATCACAACATCCAGCAGAACATGTTTTGCTGTATGGGTCCATGTGGCACCAGGATTACATACGTGAATAACAATAACAACAAGAGTTTACTGTTAAATATACAGTATCCACTCATCAGTCGCAACACATATTTCATTCAAAAGCAAGGACTAAATGAAATATTCTGCTTTAGTCATGCTAAATTATGATTGATTTGAATTATGCTCCTAGGCAGTGGTTTGCGCGTGAGCGGCACAGTTCTAAGGTCATGAGATTGAACCTCCTGTGTGGAGTTTGCATGTTCTCCCCGTGCTTGTGTTGGTTTCCTCCGGGCAATCCAGTTTCCTCCCACATCCCAAAAACATGCGTTTCAGGTTAATTGGCTAGTCCAAATTGTCCCTAGGTGTGAATGAGCCTATTGCCCGAGGATAGCTGTGATAGGCTCCAACACCCCTGCGACCCTACTGAGGATAAGCGGTGCAGATAATGGATGGATGGTGTTTGCTACTAGCATGAATTGCACATTTTTACAAGGTTGTAATTTGCTACAAAAACAAGTGTCCCACAAAAGAGAATTGCATTTCGAATTGGTTAACAAATTTGCCTAACACGCGAAAGGTCCCCTGTTCAAGACTGCACGGAAACCGATATTGGCCACAGGAGAGGGTGCCCCTATTACCCTAGTGGTTAATGGATCCAACCAACCAGTCAACAAACCAACCAATCAACAAACCAACCAACCAATCAACCAACCAACCAACCAACCAACCAACCAACCAACCAACCAACCAACCAACCAACCAACATTCACTTTGAATGCAGGTAAATTAAAATCGGGGGAAAAAACTAAAAATAATCACTGAATGAAGACAGATTCTTTTATCTCATTTCAAAGTTATTCAAAATGTTCAGTATCTACAACTCACAACAATTTGGGCTTAGAGCAGAGGTCGGCAACCGGCGACTCTGAACAAGAATGCCAGAGGGCAGATAAGCTACCTAAAAATACCATAATGTTTACAAAAAATATTAATTTAAATGGCCTTCAGGTTTGTGCACAAAATGTATTGTTTTAATTCACATTGAAAGGCTGTGAAAGATTTTCCTACCTGTAAAGTAGCACTTGTCAACATAGAATTCAGCTATAATGATAGTAAGATTGAAAATAAATGTTTCTTTTACAGCGACCAGCTGCTAGGAAACCAAAGCCATCTTTGGATTTCTAATGTTTAGAACTGAGTTTGATTTTTTATTTTTAACTTTAGATTGGTTGCTGGGCCTCCTCAGGTGAAACAATGAGCTCTCTGACACTTCCAGGTTAAATGATTTATGAGAGAGGGGAAGAGGGACTTGTTTATGTGTGTGCATCGCTGCGAGAGACAAGCTGCATCAATCTGTGAATAAATGTTAAAGGCCATCCTTAAAAAAAAAAAAACAAAAAAAAAAAAACGAAGGAAGCGTGCGATGTGTAAAAATCAAACACAGAAAAATTCAACTGATGTGTTCAACACGTGCCCAGGTTCCAAAACCTAATTGATTTTACATCTCATCTCATCTCATCTCATTAGCCGTACCGCTTATCCTCATTAGGGTCGCGGGGGGGCTGGAGCCCATCCCAGCCATCTCCGGGCAGTGGGCAGGGGACACCCTGAACTGTTTGCCAGCCAATCGCAGGGCACACAGGGACAGACAACTCATTCGCTATATATGAGTATATATATATATATATATATATATATATATATATATATATATATATATATATATATATATATATATATATATATATATATATATATATATATATATATATATATATATACATATAATCAATTAGGTAACAGCCATTTCTGATTAAAACATCTATAGAAGTGAGCGTTTTGAAAGTGTCCTCCCCTCAAATCATTTTTATGTTGATGTTTACAAGAGATTCTTGTATGTTGTCATCTTTTTGACGTCATAAAACTTCCTAATTAACATTTCTCCATAGTATAGGTCATATTTTGCAAACCACAGTTAATCATATCCATTCGTTAATTTACTTCATTGCTTGGTTTCATCATAGTCGAGGGTAAAATTAAACGCTTTTTTTCCCCCAGACTACACCCAATGTTGGTGGCCTATCAATCAGTGAAAGCATTATAACTACAACTGCATTCATGTTCTAGGCTAATCACAATGTTCTGTTTAGGATTTATTGAGTGTTACTTTGGAAATGAATATATATATATATATATATATATATATATATATATATATATATATATATATATATATATATATATATATATATATATATATATATATATATATATATATATATATATATATATATATATATATATATATATATACATATACATATACATATATATATAAAAACAATGTTATACAATGTCCTATTTATGATTTATTGAGTGTTACTTTGGAAATGAAGGTGGGGAATTTTAAATATAAACATATATATATATATATATATATATATATATATATATATATATATGTTTGATTAGTACTATAGGTTCATTCAGAAGGGACACTCTGTGTTATTTGACAACTAGATGTCGCTGTATTGTGTTGTGTGAAACGTAAACGAGTGCTAACGAGCACAAGGAAGATTGCAAACTACGGCGACTCAAAGGGACCCATTTTTCCTCTAATTTTTGGCCCAGCCTTGCACAAGTTTTTCTTTTTTGGGTAACTCTTGCAGTAAGATAAAGGGTAATTCATCATTTTATGTAAAATAAATGTACATTTATGTGACACAGTTTATGAATTTTTCCTTATTGTTCAAAATCAATATTTTTGCTACAAAGCCCTCGTGTTAATATTTGACCATTAGATGGCACTGTGGTGCCTGGTACGAGCAGGGGCCAGCGATACACGGCACATTGTGGCGGCAGGATGCCTGACAAACATGATGGCGACCTAAGAGAGGATTCCACAGTTTAAAAGGAATATTTAAGTTCCTGGATAAAAGTTGTTTTTTTTTCAAAACATTCTACTTGCTGACACATTCTCTTGGCTGAAATCATCAGTGCAGCCGCTGTTAAACTACATTTGTTGCGTGTGCAAGTATGGGGAATTCTTTTAGGTTTGTGTTGGCATTTGGACTGTATTTGACCTAGTCTTTTTTTTACTTTACAATTTTCATTCTAGAATAAAAGAAAAACGCTAGTACGAGTGTGAAAAGACACTCCAAGCTTACTACACTCCAAATTTACGAGACAAAAGACAAAACTATGGCGATGTGCAAGAAAAAGAGAATACCGGCTCTGAAAATCAGAGCAGAAGATGTTCAGCAACATGCAAACATTTCATGATAAAAATGTTTTTATCAGATTTCTTATAAAATATTTATACATGGATCATTTCTATTATTACTGTTTTTATTCTTGTTGTTGTTCTTCTAATTGTTATTATCATTATTATTATCATTTTTTTATTATTATTGTATAAGAACAACAAACCACCTGTTAGCTAGTTGACAGGAAGGAAAAAGTACAATTTTGTCTTGGTTTTGTTTTGTTTTACTCTAAAATAAGACAGTGAACTGTTTTAATAGAATATGATATAAATGCAAAACTGGCAAATCAATTTTCTCAGGAGAACAAAAATGTGTCATGATTACTGATGAGGGGCACCTGAGTCTGCTCCTTTGGCGCAAACTGCCTCGGACGCTGATTGGCTGCTTGCCTTTTTTTTTAAACCCCCGTCTTCCTGTCACCCGTTGTCAGTCCATCTGTGAACCTCAGCTCCTGCTAGGCAAGACTTTTCGACCCTGACTTTCTCCTGTCCTGATTCCTGTTTGATTCCCGGCTCCGACCCCTTTTCTGAACTCAATTACGTTTTTGCTCCACCATCCCGGCCATCGATCTGTTCTCCCCCCGCTCTCGACACTGCCTTTGCTCGCCACGCAAGTGCCTCTTCTGCGTTCAGAGCGATCTGCTACTAGTGACCGACCATCCCCGGATCGTGGTTGCAAGCCTTTTCCTCCTTCTAAATTAAACTGAGAGAAACAAATGCAAGTGGGTCCTGTCTCCGTTTCTGGTCCGTGACAAAATGTATTCAAAGCGTGCCAGAAAAATGTCGTTTTCTACCAAATAATGGTTATCCAGTTCTTTCCATTAAAAAAGTTATCTATAAAGAATAGGATACAAGTCCAGTGATAACTTGCTCAAAATGTTTTGGTTTGGTTGGTTTATTTTTTAAATCAAAGTAGTAAATACCTTACCAAGTGAAAGCACATACTTGGTTACAGCATTCCTACAACATCCACATGTGCGCTTCAGTCGTAAGCTTTCAATGGAATTTGGAATTTCCAGCTTTTCACGCCTCCTGGGGGAATGTTTCAATTAAAAATAAAATGGTTTGTCAGTGCCTTATGTTCCACATACTGCATCAGTCTCACTTTGAAAAAAAGCAACCTTAAGAAAAGTAACCATGTATATCCTCCTTTGTAGAGTTTTATTGTCAGAGAAAAATTCAGAAGAATTCCAACTCTAGTTTAGGTCAAGCACAAGTCAGCTTCCTATGTTAGGATCTGCTATTTTTACACTCTACTAAATTATAAGACTTCACTGCGGGATGGTGACTTAACTTTAGACCATAATGAGATATTAGCTTCCACCTCAGACTAAACCAAGAACACCGGCTTCCTGAACTTGGTTCTTCCATTTTCCCACATTGGCCCAGCTAATGACCCTTTTCCTCTTTGTCACTACAACCAGGAATAGAAGCATGGCGGCACAGCATGAGGCTTGTGAGGCACAGGGGTTTTGAAAGTTTATCATGTCTTGTAATGCAAGCTTTTGGATTTCTTATACATTGTTTTGAATACCTACTTTTAGGACTTTAAAATGGATTGTTCATCAAAACAAGGGCTGCAACCATATATTCATAAAATTGATTAAAATCCATTATTAAAAGCGTTGGCAACGACGATCATCTTTGATTTGTATGTATTTTTGTGTATTGATAGACTATTTGACAAACACTTGGATTTTCCATTGTTTTATATGACAAAATATTCTGTTGTTTTGTGCGGTATTTGTTTCTTTGTCACGACCTGAACAGAAGGAGAACCCAGATGCACAACGTTACTCACAAGTTTATTGAAATATAGAGGAAAGGCAGCGCCAGCGATCCGGTGCTCGCTGGACGCGGAAAGCAAGCCGCTCACGGGATCAGAGCGTGTTCTGAATGTGGAAGTGGGTCTTCCGGAGTGGGAGATCGTAGCATAGTTAGACGGAAAAACAGGTCGTTAGCCGGGACGGAGATCAGAACGTGGTCGGGGTCAAAAAACGGGTCGTAGCAGGAGTAGCAGGAGACAAACGGGGAAATCAGAAACGGACGAGTGCCACAACTGAACCGAAGGGAGTCAGAGTCAAAAATGCTTCCCTTGTGAAAACAGAGGTTCGCTGACGGACTGACAACAGGCGAGTGAAAGGACTGAGCTTAAATAGGACGGGGGACCAATCAGGTAACCAGCAGCAGCTGGCGCCAAACGAGCGGGCACAGGTGAGTGTAATTAGTAATCATGACATTCTATCTGTACAACAACTTCAATATTTGAATAGAGGAGGAAATTAAAAATGTTTTCTAAAGGTATTCCTAATTTCTAAAACATGCAAAATGTAAGAAAATAGTACAAGACTTTTTCATATACATTTAATCAGTATATTCAAATTATTTTCCGAGATAATGCATTTTGAAGACAGCCTGTCTTTTCTTCAACTTCCTGGGCTGTGACGTCCTGTGAAGATCACCGCCCCCAAGCAAGCCAGTCACCATATTTGTATAGGTGTTAAATAGCCGAAGAAGATGCAAGTGTTTTAAACCAAAGTTTTGTTCGTTTTTGGGGTGAACGCATAGGCCTTGCATCACAGGTGGATGCAGTAAGCTGTGAAGCCAAAAAGGGGGTTAAATGGCAAAGATGATAATAGGTGGCCGCAGCCTCGGCGGAAAAACGAGAGGCTGGCCGATCAAAGGCATAGTTCTGTGTCTAATTGAAACAAAAATTGTCTTTTTGAATACCTTCAAAATCCAAGCCATCGATTAATCGAAAAAAAACAATTGACCGATTAGTCGATCATCAAAATAATTGTTGTTGGCGGCCCCTAATTGAAACTGTTCATTTTTATGCAAATGGAATCGAACTCCAGCCTTTCTGTGATCATGGCGAGTGTCACCGTAGCTGGTTGTGACGTTATCTTTATTCTTTTCAGCCTCTATAAAATGACCTGCTTCACATTAGTGGTTCCTCTTTCTACTGAGTAGAATAAATTAAGTCTTTCTTCAGGGAGTTATTTTTTTGTAACACAGATTTAGCAAGATTGTCAGACGTTCACCAATTTTTTCACAAACTTCCAATTGAAAAGATGATTTAGCTAAGACAGTGTTTCCCAATCTGGAGCCAAAACACGCATTTTTCCAATAATAAGAACTTGAGGAAAGTGTTAAAAATGAACCCCATGCACCGTTTTCACGTGTGTGTTTTAAATTAGTACGTTGCCAGAATTGTACACATAATGTTGATTTTTTTTTTTTTCGATAATTTTTGGTCTTGAGGATCAAGACGTAGTGGAGGCTATTGAATTTTACTTTATTTTAACATGGTTCATCAGTTTTACTATATTTTTATCCTGTTTTAATCCTGATTTTTTTCCTGGAAAAACAATACCTCTCTACAATGTTCTAACATTTCTCAAGTAAAAAATAATATTTAAAATCAGGAAAAATACGTGCAAGATTTTTACTTTATTTTAGTATATTTTGTTATTTTTTTACATGGCAAATTTAAACAGCTACATCAAACAAAATTAGTTATTAAATATTCTGTATTACCTCATGAGCATATAATCAGTGTATAATAAGAAAAAAAGTAATATGTTCAATTTGTCATGATTACGATTGGAATCACCTGTGCCCGCTCATTTGGCGCCAACCACCGCGGGTTCTGATTGGCTCCCTGTCACTATTTGAACCCAGTGTATACCCTGACTCCCACCTGTCCCATTTTTGCTCCCGTCTGTCTCCGGCTACGACCCATTTTAATCCTGAACACGTCTGCTCTCTCGTTCCGGATTACGACCTCTTTGTGTCCCCGACTACGTCTACTCCCCTGTTCTGGCTTGCGACTTGTTTCCGACCCCGACAACGCCTTGCTCTCCAGTCCCGGCTACCGACCCGTTTTTCTCTCCCTGACACTGCCATCGCTCGCTACGGATGATCCACTTCCATGTTCGGATCACATACGAGAGCCACTTGCTTCCCGCGTCCAGCAAACACCCGATCGTGGGCGCAGTCCTTCCTCTTCCTTTCAATAATACTTGTGAGAAACTTAACGCAATTGGGTTTCCGTTCTTGTCGTGACACAACTACTGATATGGATGAATGTTACAGTACTTAATTGGCAGATCAGTGAAATAAAACAAAGATATTGCAAATAAGCAAAAATATGCTTTTTTAAATATATATCTATATTTTTTCAAAGATAAGATCGGGCACACAAAGTCTCAAAGCACTCTAGTAACCTTATAGTACAGCGTTCTTTTGTAACACATTAGTCCGCACACTGTGTCTGCATTATTGGTCAAAACATTAATGTTGTTAAATGAAGGACACCAATATTCTGTTTCTTGTCCACGTCAACCTGTGAAGGTCAACCATTTTAAGGTGAATTATTATTAAGACTAACATTTTCCTGGGCAACAGTTTACTAACCTGACAATGTTCTATGGAGTTCAATTTATATCAATCAGGGAGCGCAGCAATGAAATTCGTTTGTAATAAGGCAGTGTCTGTTGAAAATTCTTGGTTGAATGGGGCAATTCGGAAACCTCTCCCGCCTCCCCAGGTTTTCGCTTGAAACAATTACAGAAAAAAATGTCAGTAATGCGCACAATGTTTAAACCAGCTGTGAGCTTGGCGTTGCGTTCATTGAGTTTAGCTCTCCTTGTTCTTTCATTCATTTCATTTCATTTATTCATTCATTTCAGGCAGTTATATATTTTTTTGTGTACACATGTAAATGTAACCTAAATCACACACCTGAAAGAAAGTGGGACAAAGAACACTTCAATACAGCGAGATCTGAATTGATTACAGCGTTCATGCAATGGTGTGTGGGTTCTTTTTCCTTTTTTTGTATTGACGCTTCCTGTTTTCGTCATAGCCACATATCCCCAAACCAAACACAATTTTGATTTGTGATTAGTAAGAACAACTGGTACTGGTGGTTTATGCCCGGCAAAATCTGCTGGCCTCAGAACAAGATGAGTTCTGGGAATTCGTGAGTTCACAAATAGCATGACCGTTTATCTTGCAGTGCAACACCAGAAGCTCTTATTATTTTAGTATTTCGATCTGTTTACTATAATAATTTCAAAGTTTAAAGTGGACATGAGTAGAAATGTGGTTTTTAAATTCCGGTGTTTTCAGACACTAGATGAAAAAAGGGGTAAATAGGCAATGGAACATATAACAATATGTGCCCACATCCCTCAGTGATGTTGACAGACTTGGATAAAATTAGTTAGCCAATTGGTCTGTTGGTAGGTCGGTCACGTCAAGTCATCTTTCATTTGTAAAAGAAGGCTCAAAAGGCTTCACAGACCACAGACTATCATAGACGACATGCTATCATTACACAATCCCCTGATATAAAACCTACATGAGGGTAAGGAAAAACTCAAAACCTCAGGAAACTGAAGAAACCTTGAGAAGGGACCGCACATGAGGTAATCCCCCTTCAAGGATGACCAGGCTGCAATGGATGATGCTAGGCTATCAACAAACAATACACAGACATAATCAAATGTGATCAAACTTTCTTGTCTTAGTAAACAGCCTCTCTGCAGCATCTTGTACCAGCTGCAGGCTCTTGATGCTATACTTTGGGAGTCCGGAGAGTAGTACATCACAGTGATCAAGACAAGAGGTAACAAACACATGAATTATTATCCAAGCATCAGACTGGGACACCATAGGGCAACATTTTGAAATGTTGCAAAGATGGGAAAAGGCTGTTGTAGTAATAATCTAAACATGTAACTCAAACGATAGATTAGGGTTAAATGTGCGTGATATTGCATTGGTCAATGATCGGAGCAGTGTTTGAGAACAAGTCACGTCATTTAGACAGACCAGTCATAAACATTTCAGAAATTTCAGGGTTGAGGTGCAAGTTAAGTGACATCCATCTTTTTATCTCAGTTAGGCAGCTCTCTAAATTTCCACAATTAAGTGGGCCGATCACACTTTTGGAAGATACAGTTGAGTGTCATCTGCATAGCAATGAAAACTGATATTATACTTGCGAATAATATCCCGTAACAGAAGCATATAAATGCTGAAAAGAAGGGGACCAAGTACTGAGCCCAGTGGGACGCCAAGGGTAACACGAAAGGGCTCAGAGGTCATTTTACCATGTTTAACACAATGCGACCTATCTGAGAGGTAGGATCTGAACAGTGAGAGGACAGTTCCTGAAAGACCAATCTATTTTTCCAGCCGATCTAGTAAGATATTATGGTCTATAGCGTCAAAAGCAGCACTGAGGTCAGGTAGGTAGGTATGGAGGTAGGTTTTGTGTATGTGGTATTGTATAATGTATTTATTTAAAATGTAAGTTTTACGAAAAATGAATAAATACATAAATCGGCCATTCTGGCAGCAATATTTGTTAACTCCGGTCAACATATGGTACTAACAATAATAATAAACATGTTCTCTTAGCAAAACAAAGATCTTGAAAGATAAGCAGATTTTTGGGGATGCAAGTTTATTCGAGAGTGTTTTATTGCCGTGGGAAACAGTTGTTTTCACACCAAGCATCCTTGTCGAGTGATCCAATACGTTTCTCCACAGTGACTGAATCAATTATGAATGTTGAAGCATAAAATAACAAAATAAATCAAAAGCCAAGATATTGGTCTATTGCTGAAAATAAGGTTAGTTTTGTAAAACAGCACAAATTTAAAGGGCAAATCACCACAGAGTCATGCAAAATATTGCCAACTTTTACCAAATCATAAACAGCAACGTCCAGATAAAATCAAGCACGTGTTTCTGTTTTTAAACGTTGCATGAAGATACTACAGTGAGCCTGACAAATGAATGCCGATCTTGCCAATCTCGCCGTTTATCATTTCAGTATCCAACTGCGGATAGCTCACGAGGCAGATTTTGTGTTTGACAGCTGTGTATGGAAGACTTTTGTTTGAAATAAAATGTTTCACAATGCTAAAGTACGTTCTCATTTGCAGCCATGTTGCAACACAGTCGTCCTCGCCTGGTTGACTTATTTGAACATTTGCAAGAATGAATCTCCGTTTTCACAATGGAGCTTTTCAAGGCCATCTATTCTCATAGCAATTGGCATGCAGAGGAATGCAGCACCTTTAGAAAGCGTCCATACTTTTCCATGCTATTAGATGGAGAAAGTTGCACTTTATAATTGTGATATGAGCTGCGGTGATAAAATACATGTCAAATATTTTTTGCATGCATTTAAATGAATTAATGGCCTTTACTGTCATTATACAAGAATAACAAATTGTTCGGCCTTTCGGGACAGCAAAAACCAAAATTGCAAAACAAAAAGGAGAAAATGTGTGAATGGGTAAAGAAAATGAAAGAGGTTTTGATATGGCAAAAACAAGAAAATATGCAGTAAATTATACAATTATTTACAGAAGTATACCTTAAAGGGATCATTATATTATTCGTAGCTTTTAAAAATGATCATTTAAGCCAGGGACAATATTAAGTTCAGAGCTTTGGGGGTGCTGAGCACCCAACGTGTCTGGCTGGTTACATTTTCTTTGTTCCACTTCACTTAAAGTGATTCAAGTCAAGTCACATTTATCTGAATAGCCCTCGATCACAAAATGTCTCGAAGGACTACACTGGTAACAATGACACCATCCCCTGATCTTGAACCAACATGCGGTCAAGAAAAAAAACTGAAAAACCTCTGCATGAGGAAAATAGGAAACCTTGAGAAGGCGCCTCACAAGTGGTAATCCCCCTTCCAGTGTTATATCACACTCTCATCGTAATACACCAGAGTCTCCACAGACTCCGCCTCTATGCTGCAAGTGACACTAGCCTCGCAAAAGAGAAGCGAGAAGGGTGGCGAAAGGGTGGCGATGGAAGAAATCAAATGGGTTGAACCAATTCAAGGCAGAGAGGTACTTCAGAGGCTGTGCTGTTCAATATTTTTGTTTTGTTCTACTTTTATTAATTTTTATCGAGCGTTTTTTTTTTATATATTCAAGCCTAACCTGGCCTTTATTGAGGAAAAGATACTTTTGAAAATACTATGAATCTTTGGGAGGCTTAGGGTTAAAATACTTGGCGGTCAAGATATTCGTATTTATTTTACATAAAGATAGCTTCACAAAAAGGAAGCTGACATGAAATTCCGCCATTTTGCAGCTACGGGTACCCAGGACCCAAAAACCTTATGCTTGTGTGGAGAGAATGCACCCAGCCGACTCCACCAACTACTGTTGGCCATGCACATGAAGTGACCTGACTCTCCAGCTGCATAATAGAGATTTCAAACCCCAAAATGTTCTAATGTAATCAAGAGATTCATGATCTGCATCTGCATCATCATGCCTGGAATTGGTTTACCTCGTGTCTAAGTGAACTTTTGTCTATTATCAACAACTATAATAATAATAATAATCAACCAGTTAGAGAACTTTATTTTGGAAAGCAGGAGATCATTTTGTTCTCCATCCGGGCCCAGGTGCTATGCAATGCCCTGCCTCCGGAGATAAGATCTGCAACCTCAATGGAAGTTTTTAAATCAAGGCTTAAGACACATTTCTATTCCAAAGCTTATGATATATGCCCACCTCATGTTCTGTATTGTCCTGTCTTTTTCCGACTGCCTGCCTGGGGGTGATACGAAGGAGAAGGACGATTTGAGATGAGTCAGCGGACCAGCGTTTGACCTGAAGCATGTCAACTCCTGCATGGACCAGCTGGCAGAGATGGGAAGCTGCGTCGTGGCCGTCACACTTTCTGGACTAGTTTACAGGCTGGGGGCGTCGTTGCTGTCATGCACTTTCCAGACAAATTTTCAACATGTTACCTCATGTTTATTATGTTTGTGTATTGTAATACTAAATGTAATTCACCCTGGTCATCCTGAGAGGGGGATTACCACTTCTGAGGTCCCTTCTCAAGGTTTCTCATTCTCCTCGCACTGAGGTTTTGAGTTGTTCCTTGCCCGCATGTTGGTTTAAGATCAGGAAATTGTGTCATTGTAATCCTGTGCCGTCCTTTGAGACATTTTTGTGATTAAGGGCTATATAAATAAATGTGACTTAACTTGATCACCGGTGACTTAGACCGCACCTCTTGACTGGGCCTCCACAAACCTATAAAAGAAAAGGCAAAGCTTCATACTGTCTCTTTTTTTCCTGCAGCCTCCTCATGTGCTCGGAGGGCTGGGGGAGTCCTCGCCGGCCTAAGCCGCTTCAGGACAATGGCAACAAACAAGGCCAAGAGCCACTGCCTCGTTTCCCCAGCCAGGAAACATGGCAAAACCAAGGTTCTCGTTTTCCCTATCCCTCAGCTGAAGGGTGCAACAAAAGGGGATAGAGAAACTTTTCGGAGAGCTTTTTTTCCCTTTCCGCCATGCGGCCACCCAAACACAAACAACTGTTACTGGGGCAGGGGCAAATAATATTTTGATTCTGACATGCTATGAAAACCATTCCTGATCATTTAAATGAGGTAATTTTTCTAATCACGGGTTTGTGGATCAGTATCCTCATTAACACTACTGAGTTTATTTCCCCCTTCCAGTTTTTAAGACTGTGAGGGCTTGTGTTAACAATGCCATTCTATTCTTTTGTGTGGTTCAATTCTTTTGCTCATGTGAATAAAAGTAGCTTGTAACATTTACAATTTTTATTTGTGTCATACTTAAGTCTACCGAGTCTGTCGGGAGTCTCCCGATTTAAATGCTTAATTCCAGTCTCCCGCCACCAGATTAATTTCTCCTGATTTCCCGATGGCCTCCCAAATTTTTTTTTCGCACTTTGAGAACTCCGTAAAAATTACAGACTCAATCTTCCATATGTTGCACTTAGAAGACACCATAGAAAATTTACAGTCTCTATCTAGCCGTTTAGCGGAGGGGGCGTTGCAGCTCAGGGAAAATCTCCCGATTTCAAAGTGGTGAAACTTAATAAGTATGTGTGTTATTTTCCTTCTTCTGAACGGATTAATCATTATCCATATCAATAAACAGAAAAATTATCATTCAAAACAAATTTTAAAATGTTAAGAGTATTGCTAACCTTATGATAAATGCTAGACAATATTAGGCCTTGTCGAATGAATTCGGGTGAGAAGCCATTAGCATCACCTACTGGCCGAATCGGTAACCACCGAATTAGATTCAGATTTAAATAAATATAATTTAAAGCAATTACTCTACGCTTGCATGCTACAGGAGTCACTCAAGGCTGGAAATGTTAATTCAAGGGAAAATGGTGCAGTTTGGTCACTTTGAGTCTGTGTAGTTTGGATTCTTCTTTGCGCTTTGTAGCACTCGTTTTAGGTTGCACTCCACTGTACAGTGACTTTGAGTGGTTATTTATTACACGGTGTCCCTTTAAAGCAAAGAAGCGTCAAACATAATTGAGCAATTTCTGATAGGCCTTTAAGAAAGACAAATATTATGACCTGACCCAGACTAGTCAATGTTGAGACTTGATACCAAATGAAATTCTGCAGGTGGAACCAAATCTTTTTTGAAAGTGTTAATTTCATATATTTTGTATAGGAATTATGTGCATTAGGGTGTTCCAAAAATCACCACAAAACATTCAGTATTTATTTATAAATTGTCCACAGTTGCTCCAATATCTGAAATTGGGTCCAACTACATCACAAGTGTCAAACTCGCGGTGAGACAATGCTGAGTGAAGCTCAAGAGAAAAATGAACTGCCAAACGATGACTTGCAGTTTTGAATATGTCCACTGGATGTCGCCACATGCTGGCGCCACTCGCGAAGCGCTCACTGAAGCTGTATTTGCTGAATACCATTTATCAACCAGGGAACACTGAAGAAACCCATCCCGGCAATATTTTAAGTAAAGTAAAAGTGACGGTTGCGCTGTTTAAGGTAATATGAATGTAACATCCTCCTGAAGCACAACGACGTGTTGTGGATGAACTGTGGATTTCGAGCTGACAGTAGCCTATTGTGTGAAGACATCTAGAATAGAATATACCTTTATTATTATTGTTACAAAATGGGTTGAACATATTGTGACAACCAAATTGGACGTGGCACTTAAGTTCACATTTTACTGAGATTTAAAAAAAAAAATTTCAAAAAAAAAGAAAGAACAAAGATAATTTACACAATATTTACATAAGAAAGCGTGGGCATGTAGAGGCAGAAGATATTTACATTGGGTGTTTACATACAGTTTTGGGATCGTATTTGTGCAACATGGGGTAGTGCAAAATAGGCAACATTGTGCAAAGTAAGCATAGGCCTAAATACAATTTTCATTTTTTTTCAACTTCGAAGCTGTTGGTAGCGATCCGCAACTCCAGTTCACTAATTTTGTGAACGATGGATCTGGCGTTCCCTCTTTGCCATATCTCATCACTGCGTATATTTTGGGGCGACGCCCAACGAAGTCCTCTCTAAACTAAGTGTTCAGCGTCGCCCCAAAATATATGCAGAGAGGTGATATGGCAAAGAGGGAACGCTATTTATTGCATTCGTTCAAGCAAGGTTCCAGCAATGTTCAAAGAAACTTTGGGCTTTATACTGTGCTCAGAATATCTTGTGATGTTTTCCCAGCTTGCTTAATCAACAATTTGATACTTCCTGCAACAACATTATTCGCCAGATGTCTTCACACAATAGGTTACTGTCAGCTCGAAGGCCACAACAGACGCAAGTGATTTTCTGTAACGGGTTTATTCTTTGGCAAAAACCGTCTTCAAACCTTGAAAACGCGTTGGCTGCGTGCGGTGAGAATGGTAAGCTACGGTATTCTAATTAGTCTTTGCTCCTCTCTTGAGTGCCTCTTTTCCATGGCCGAAAACACACCTTTTTAAATTGCGGCTCAGTGACGTCGGTTATGCATGTCACACCCGCAGAGGTCACTTTTTTTTTTTTTTTTTAATAAAAGTTCCAAATGAGGCACCCGTGTAAATTTACAAAACATCCAAATAAATCAACATTAACGTTCCCCTAAAGCACTTTCACACAAAACATTAATGTAAATGCTTGCAACTGTTAGAACGAAAATTACAAAATCAAAACAATAGCACCTGGGTGTCTTAGCAGAGGTTTAAAGAAGTTTAGTTAATTTTTATAATAGATATGAAAACAGTGAAGTTCCTATATTCAGGTAAACATCCATCCATCCATTATCTGCACCGCTTACCCTCAGTAGGGTTGCGGGGGTGCTGGAGCGAATCCCAGCTATCTCCGGGCAGTGAGCAGCGGACACCCTGAACTGGTTTACAGCCAGTCGCAGGGCACACAGGGACAGACAAGTCACTCGGTCATTCACACCTCGAGACAATTTGGACCGGCCAATTAGCCTTACATGCATGTTTTTGGAATGTGGGAGGAGACCGGAGTGCCCGGAGGAAACCCACGCAAGCACGGGGAGTAAATGCAAACTCCACACAGGAAGGTGTGACCTCAGAACTCTGCCGCACACATGCTGACCACTGAGCTGCCTGTTGTGTATGTAGTAGGGTTGTAGTAGTAGATTCACGACAGGCACGGACGGTACAGTCATAGAGTCTTACTTAACTTCTTCCTCGGTAGTTCTCAAGCACAAGTACAAGGCTGCACATTGGTATAGAGCGACACCGCAGGAAGGAGAGTGTATTACACGACACCACATATTCCCTTTTTGTTAGAATAGGACACAAACGGTAGCATTAATTACTCTTCGGTAAGTAGGAGCTTATAGAAAACATACATTTCAATATTCATTACCAGATTAGAGGTAAATATTTATCAAAGGTAAGCAATATTGTAAGGACTATACTGTCAATATCGGTAAGCAAAAGTGTGTAAACCTTGTAAACGTAAGCAGACTGTATGAGGATCACATCATAAACAAACATGACAATTTTTTAAACAATGAACATTCATCATGACTTTTTTCTTTTTTTTTGAACATCACCACATCTTTTCTGTATCTTTTTTTTTTAAGTCACGTAATCTTGAAGCCATGCAGGAGCATGTCGTATTCTCGGTGCACTCGGAGAGGGATGTGGTGAGGGCACAGTTTCAGTTTCAGGTTCAGGTGGCTCAGCACCTTGGTTGCTTGGCAGGAGACAAGCATCAGCATCAGCAGGCTGTGGCGCTGAAGCAGCAGCACAGGTGGAAGAATGGGCAAGGTGGAAAGCATTCCACACCTTTCCATCAGACAGCAGATAAGTGGCTGGACCCTTTTGGGCTACCACTGTCAGTGGCTTGATGAACTTTGAGTGTCCTTTGGCAATGATTCCAGGTTTGCGGATGCCGCGACGTTTGTCGGTGTATTGTTTTGACTTCCGTTGTTTGTTTTGTATGTTTTGTAGCATGTTGCCTCTGTCAGCAGTGGGGCGCATGGAGTGAAGACCTGTGATGTGAGGCTTTGTATTCAGTGGTCTACCATGCAACAGTTCAGCGGGGGACACTGAAGTCACGGCATGTGGTGTGGCTCTGTAAGTGTGTAAAAACTCAGTGAAGAAGGCTTTCAGTGGTTTACCTTCAATGTTGGCTGTTTGTAGACAGTCCTTGAAGACTCTGTTGAAACGCTCAATTTCACCGTTGGCCTGTGGGTAGTACACAGAGCTGCGACGGTGTGTGATGTTCCTGTCACTAAGGAATGCTTCAAACTCGGTCGACACGAACTGAGGGCCATTGTCAGTAACAATTTCCTGTGGATTACCTTCTCTGCTAAACACAATGGAAAGAAAAGTCATAACAGAGGCAGAAGTAACATTTGAGCAGAAGGCAATCTCAGGCCATCGGCTGTAATAGTCAATGAGGGTGATGGCGAAGCGGCAATCAGCAGGCGCAGAGTGAATAGGACCAACAATGTCCACAGCAACCTTTTCCCAGGCAGCAGTTGGGGTAGGCACAGGCTGTAACGGGGCAGTACGTGTGGTTGCTGTTTTGTCATGCTGCAAGCAGGTGGTGCATGATTTGATGGCGAGCTCAACGTGAGAATCCATTCCAGGCCACCAGTACAAGTCTCTCAGTCTTTATTTTGTGCGGACGATCCCTTGGTGTGTAGCATGAGCAAGTTGGATCATTTTTTCCTGTAGCTGTTGTAGTATCACAACACGATGAGTGCCACGCACAATGACACTGTTCTGCACGGCAAGCTCATTTTGCACTCGGAAGTATGGCACGATGAGGGGGTCAAGGCCTTTTGCAGTACGAGGCCATCCCTTCTGCATGTAGTGTCGCACCTTCTGTAGCACCAGACATTCCTCACACGCACTGGAGAGCTCATCAGCAGACACAGCAGCCACCATCTCCAACTCCATCTCCTCGGGGTCGTCTGTGATGGGGAGAGGCAAACGTGACAAGCAATCTGCAGTAACATTCTCATGTCCCGGTTTTGTATTCGTTTCCAGTTTCGTCAGCTCCTCCGACACCATGTCAGGCACGGCATATCGGAGTCTGCGTAGCTTTTGCTGGACTGGAGGCACCTCAGCACGCACTTTAACTTTGTGTATAAAACTTCTAGCAACGCCTAAGCATTTGTAGTGTTGACAGTGTGACCATCTCCAATGCGGCAGGTGTTGCAATCTGCCCATCTTGTATGTGAAGGCGAAGTGCAGTGAACAGGTCCATTCCTAGTAGTGGAGTAACGTCAGGAACTATGTAGAAGTCAGTATGTGCACTCTGGTTGCAGTATGTAGCAGTAAGTTGAAGACAGCCCAACACTGGAATTGGCTTCTTCATGTAGGTCACCAGGCTTACAGTAGGCTTTGAGAGAGGCACGTGCATGAATAAATGTCTGTAAATTCTATCTGGCAGAATTGAGACTGCTGAACCAGTGTCCACAAGCAGGTCAGTAGTAATTGACCGTTCATCATTCGCATGGAAAGCAACTGTACACGTAAGGCGCTTTGGGACTGCAGCTGTAGGGGCTACATGACACACAGTAAGTTCTGGGACAGTAACTTCTCTTACTGATCGAGTAGGAATTTCGCTGCGGCACACTTTACTAAAATGTCCAATTTTTTCACATTGGTTGCATTTTGCATTTTTAGCAGGGCATTTGGGGTCATTTGCTAGATGAGAGTTGGAGCCACAACGGTAGCAGGTTTTGTGTTGATTCCTTTTATCTCTCGAGCGCTGTGTATGCGTACTGCTCCGATTCCTTTTATCTCTTTGTTGCACGAGCTTCACAGGGACGTCGGGCACGTGCACAGGAGCAATAGCATTAGCTTCTGTCATAGCGGATTCGATTTGTGTAGCAATAGTGATCGCTTTGTCAAGTTTTAAGTCCGTTTCCAACAGCAAGCGTTCTCTGATCCTCGAAGAGGACATCTTCTCAATGAATTGATCCCTAATCATATCATCAGCAAACGTGCCAAAGTCACAGTTAGTAATTAATTCCCTCAATGCGGCAATGAACTGAGCAGTGGTCTCGCCCGGTCTCTGAGCACGCCGACGGAACGTGCTACGCTCAGCCACGACATTTATCTTCGGTACAAAGAAAGTTTTTAGCGCATCAGAGGCGGATTTGTAAGAAGTGCCAGTGTCGGGAAAGGAAAGAAAAATTCTATGCCCTTCTGTGCCTAAACAGTGCAGCAGTATTGCGCGTTTTCGTTTGTCCGGCATGTCGTTTGCAGTCAATGCTAGCAGGTAATTTTCGAACATCTGAATCCACGTGGTGTACAACATCGTAGGCTCACCCGGGGTTTCAGGGGGTTGTGAGATTCCGATCCAAGTCATCCTCATCGCCAATATGTTTTGTATGTAGTAGGGTTGTAGTAATAGATTCACGACAGGCACTGACGGTACATTCATAGAGTCTTACTTAACTTCTTCCTCGGTAGTTCTCAAGCACAAGTACAAGGCTGCACATTGGTATACAGCGACACCGCAGGAAGGGGAGTGTATTACACAACACTGCCGTTCTGCCCGCTCAGGTAAACATTTTCATACAAAAAGAAATACTTCAATAATTAAATAAACCATTTAAATTAGTGTTTTAATGCTATTTTTCTATTTTCCCATCTGCATGAGTTTCCTCGAGTGAAATAAACAGTATTGGAAATGAGTTGAATTGTTATTTTTCTTTAGTTTTACAAAAGCACAGTTGATGAACAGTGGTGGCTGGGAGCCTGATTGGATCCCTTAACCACTAGGATCGCTGGGGCACCATTTCCTGTGGTGTGTCTTGTGCAAATACAGCCTGCGGCACCCATCTAAAATCTTAGTGAAAGAAAAAAAAGAAGGGATAAAAAAAAACCTCAATCGTTTTACAACCAAAATTGAAACCCCTGTATCATGATTTAATTGTGAGCCTCCAAAAAGAACCGCAGCCCTCCAGCCAAGGCACACATTTTACGCCATTGATTTTCTAGTTCGGCCCTAAGAGAATGGCTTTTCCATCAAGAGGCCCCCAAGATAATGAGCTTGGCACATATTAACTACATCAGGGGTCTCCAATGTAGTGCCCGCGGACACCAGGGTGCACCCAAAGGACAGTTGAGGTGCCTGCGGACCTGTTCTCAAATTGGCTCACCAGTGCTGGGTTATTGTGATTTCGTAATAAAATAATGTTTTTATTTTCATTGATTGACTGAATCTATGTTTATGTCGAAACTGGTAATGACATAGTAAAAACATGAAAATTTGTCAATTTAGAAATTTAAATAAATACATGCCAGCTCATGAGCTTCATTGATAAAAAAAAATCAATTCAAGTATTGATGAGTATTTTGAAGTAATAAATAAAGATAAACGGATGAGAATCTGTTCATGTATTAAGGTAATGTATTTAACCATTTTTATTGATTTATTTTACAGACTAATATCCAATTTATGGTTTTTAGAAAGCAAATAAGCAAAAAATGTGCAGTATTTTTTAGCGAGCTATCTTCCCACATTTTGGGCTATTTAGGTGCTTTTTACATTATTTGCATGTTATCTGGTTAACCTATTTTTTTTAATCTTTTGTGCTGGTTACAAATTGCTTCAGTGAGGCATTTTAACAAGACAAGAATGTTTATAATCATTTTACCCCGATTTTAGCTAACGTGCATTGGCTCCCTGTTAGCTTAAGATGTGATTTTAAGGTTCTGTTGGTATTATACAAAATCATGCATGGACTTGCTCCCTCATATCTTTCAGTTTTAATTTCCCCCTATGTTTTGGTCCGGAGCCTTCGCTCCGAAAATGCAGGTTTACGAGTGATCCCAAGAGCCAAAAAGAGATCCGCAGGTTTGAGAGGGTTCTCCATTCGGGCCCCGGTGCTGTGGAATGCTCTACCCACTGAAATTCGATCCGCAACCTTAGTGGAACTGTTTAAATCTAGGCTTAAAACATACTTGTATTCTATAGCTTATGAATGACCTATGTTTCATGTTGACAATATCCGTGTATTATTTGTTAATGCAACATCTGTTGCAGCCTGGTCATCCTGGAAGGGGGAGAACCTCATGTGCGGTCCCTTCTCAAGGTCTTTTCATTTACCTCATGTTAAGGTTTTGAGTTTTTCCTTGCCCTCGTGTAGGTTTTAGATCAGGGGGTGGCGTAATAACAGTCTTTACTTTGCAATAATCGGCAGTCTGTGCAGACCTTTGAGACTCCTTGTGATTCAGGGCTATACAAATAAACATGACTTGACTTGACTATTATCAAGTAAATTATGGCCTCATTTCTAGTTAGCTAGTTTTTTTAAAAACATTTTTTTTTGCATTTCTTCCTGTATATTTAGATGGATTTTTACTCTTTTGCTCGCAACAGAGCTCCCTTAAGATTTTACCTCTTTACTTTTCTAGCTGTCAAGCTCCATTTTAGCTATTTAACAAGCTATTTAGCTAAGTTGCTATTTTGCAAATTCATATCCAACTGGGTGCCTTTTGCGCTTGTTAGTAACAAAAAATAGCCATCAGCTTGAAGAGTTTGGAGACCCCTGAACTACATGAATATAAGGCCCTATGCGTATCTAACGCCCTCTTGCGTAAGAAGCTACCCATCGCACGTGTAGGGGTTTGGGGAAAAGAGGATTTTGAGGGCGCATGTCAAAAACGAGATGTCAATTCTTAGGTTAAAACGAGGTATCAAAGACACTCGAGTCTTTCTATCGAGTTCACGAGAAGTCAATGTAGCAAAATTCTGAAAGCCTCAGAACACATCGAACGCGAGTGGTGTACAATTGGTGGCAAATACGCAAGTGGGGCGCCATAGACAGTGTTACAAATTCTTCTTTTTTTGCCCGCGATTCAGTTGATAACGCATCAAAGACCTCGAAACGAACATATATTTACATCTTCTAAACCAGTGTGTTGCCTGGAGTAAATTCATAAAGGCGTGGCGGTGTACCAGCCGGTCCCATGGTGTAATGGTTAGCACTCTGGACTTTGAATCCAGCGATCCGAGTTCAAATCTCGGTGGGACCTCATCCTTTTCTGCTCCTCGTTTCATTTAATACCTTCCGTAATATTTCTAGAGATTACAAAGGTTAATAGAGGAGCCATCGTGAACGATATTCGCAATACGAATTCACAGAAACTTCCCGTTACATATTTCTAAAAAAGTTTACAATTATTATTATTATTATTATTATTATTATTATTATTATTATTATTATTATTATTATTATTATTAATATTAATATTATTATTATTATTATTATATATTATTATAATTTTTTTTTAACTGCTTGCTTAAAACGTGACACCGACGTTATAAGGGGAGTTGAATTCACTCTGAGCCTTCATGGGGCCCTAAGCAGAATTAGATTTGGGGCCCCTTCTTACTTCATAATTTTTATTCCTAATAGACCTCTTTCCATGTTCTAATTTTGTGAATTTCCCTGCGGATATGAATAAAGTATCTATCTATCTATCTATCTATCTATCTATCTATCTATCTATCTATCTATCTATCTATCTATCTATCTATCTATCTATCTATCTATCTACCTATCTATCTATCTATCTATCTATCTATCTATCTATCTATCTATCTATCTATCTATCTATCTATCTATCTATCTATCTATCTATCTATCTATCTATCTATCTATCGATCGATCGATCGATCGATCGATCTATCTATCTATCTATCTATCTATCTATCTATCTATCTATCTATCTATCTATCTATCTATCTATCTAATCCAGGGATGGGCAACTATTTGGAGGTGGGGGTCGCATTGGGTCGAACATTTTTGGCCATCGGGCCGATCTTTGAAATTTGGGAATAAATACACATGCAGACATTTGCGTGGTACAGTTCTTTTGAACTCCATTAGTCTCATTAAATTGGTTTCAAAACAAACAATTAAAGCAAACTCATATATAGGGTCCCTATTTTAAGCACTTCATTTGATATTTATTTTTCAAGCGTTACAGTAGTGGTACTTTTTTAAAAGTATTTTTCAACATTGCTGTAGTAGGATTTCTGTAGAAAATGTAGTTTCATTTTTGTAGTATTTTTGTCGTATTTCCATAGTAGAATTTTTGATGTATCGTTCTAGTTGTATTTTTGCAGTATTTCTGTAGTAATATTTTTCTGGTAGTGTTTTGTATTATAGCATATACTCCCCCCGTGCCTGCGTTGGTTTCCTCAGGGCACTCCGGTTTCCTCCCACATTCCAAAAACATGCATGTTAGGTTAATTGGCCGGTCAAAATTGTCGCGAGGTGTGAATGAGCGAGCGAATTGTCTGTCCCTGTGTACCCTGCGACTGACTGGCAACCAGTTCAGGGTGTCCCCTACCCCCTGCCCAAAGATGACTGGGATGGGGGCACCCCTGCGACCCTGCTAAGGATAAGCAGTGTAGATAATGTATGGATGGATGGATGGAGGAATTCAAAACAGACAGGCATATTATTCCAGGACAAACAAACTTAAACATTACATAACTTAACATACTTTGTCCTCCATAAAAATATATTCGGTAAAAACTAGATACATTAAAAATATGAAAAGAAAAAAAAACTGAAATATGAAAAAAAAAATGTGCTTTTCATCCAAAATTTGTGCTTTTACCATGAAAATGAATTCAGAACAGACAGGAATATTATTCTAGAATAAACGTCAACATTAAAACTTCACACACTTTGTTCTCCATTAAAAAAATATATCCTATTGAAAGGCTGTTTTCAGCATACGATCTTTTTTTTGGGGTGGGGGGATAGCATGGTGATGGCTTAGCATCCTCGATTAGTGTAATGCACTGCTCTCTGGTCTCCCAAAGTCCAAAATCGAGAGCCTGCAGCTGCAGTGAGACTTTTAACTAAGACAAGAAAGTTTGATCACATTACCCCGATTTTAGCTGACTTGCATCGGCTCCCTGTTAGCTTAAGGTGTGATTTTAAGGTTCTGTGGGTATTATACAAAATCATGCATGGACTTGCTCCTTC